>NW_017826890.1:0-290 GCF_001891065.2 Hippocampus comes
AAAAATTCCCTCCGTCTCGACATTTTAGTCGGGACACCCCCCCTTAGCCAAGGGGAAGAGTTGAGTATTCGTTTTTTAATGGACATAATACGGTGAAACCATTATATAAACCACCACTCCTGTTATAGCTACGTAGAGCCATATTGGAAATGTAAATTTAGCCCATTTGCGATGCTTTTGAAAATCCTTGAGATAAGCTTTACTGTAGGTAATCAAAACCATGGGGATTACACCTATTGAAAGTGCAATATGCGTTATCAAAATAAAAAAGTAAACGTATCTCACCAAGC
>NW_017826891.1:0-290 GCF_001891065.2 Hippocampus comes
AAATAAATAAATAAAATGAAATTGTAAAATTACCAAATCATAATTGTTTGTTGGAACAAATAAAATACTGTACTAATAATCCGCCCCACTTTTGACCTGTATTCAACGCAACATAAGTCTTCCTAACGGCTGCCTGTTGATGTGTGATAAAACTGCCCACTCGCCACATAGAAGACTGACTGGAGGTAAAATATCTCTTAACAATAATAAGCAGAATACTAATAATAATAATAATACAAATCGAACAAAACTAAACTCGTATTCTTAAATTGTAGATAGTGGAATCGCTC
>NW_017826892.1:0-290 GCF_001891065.2 Hippocampus comes
ATTTGTAATTAACAAAGGTAACATGCCATGAAAGCAGCTCTCGTCGTGCTCTGCGGCTGTCTCCAGATAATGAGGATAGTGAGGCTCAGAATTGCCGCCACTACAACGACACAGAGCACGCTCCACCACTCCGAAGACTGCAGCGCGGTCACGGCTTGGGATATGAAGAGACTCAGGATGGTGGCTAAAAATACTGCGATCAAGGGAAAAAAAAAGCGACCTTAAATCATGAGAAATAACAGAAAACAGTCATACGTGTCATACTTGGGAGCAAACAGAATATAAGTGGG
>NW_017826895.1:0-290 GCF_001891065.2 Hippocampus comes
GCCAGAGTAGGAGTTATGTGCTGCCTCTTATAAACACAACACATAACATAAAACACGGACAGTACAATACAGTACAGTACATAATGTACACAGTGTTTTACAACAGTGCTTAACCATATTTATAATTTTATCTGTACCGGTAGTTGAAATGACAAAGCTTGTGTTAAAAATAGACATGAGCGGTGTACGGAGCACACAGGTTCCATTAAAAAAAAATGGAAGCGAGCCACAACATTCAATATATCCCAATTTTCTCATCTTTATTTTCACCCATGTTGTCTCTCTGTAGA
>NW_017826896.1:0-290 GCF_001891065.2 Hippocampus comes
AAAAAAAAAAACAAAAAACGGCTGGATGAAAAGATAAACTTGAAAACTGGAAAATAAATAAATAGATAATACTACTGGCATACAGGTCACAACATTAGGTACCCTTGCACAATTTAATGAGATTAAGGAGACACCGAATAAAGACTGCAGCAATATAGGCTGCAATTTTATCAACAGGACCGCAAACGACAACCGAAAATAAATGTATTAAAACTGAACATCATGACATTTATGCTGAAATAATTTATCATGGCAGCACGCGGGACATGTGGTTTGCACATCTGTCTCTT
>NW_017826897.1:0-290 GCF_001891065.2 Hippocampus comes
GCTTAAAACCATTTTGTTATTATTTACTTAAAACTTCTGGAATGTAACTCGCATTTATTGATTTGATTCCTTTAGATGAATCAAGACACAGAGGGAGAGAGGGGAAAAAAAAAGGCCCCAGAGCGTCCGTTGTCTCACCAATCGACTTGCGTCATAATCAACATCTCCTCCGACACGCCGTTCAAATCTCCTTCCATCGACACCATTGATGTTGTTGATTTGCACTTCCACATGTTCGTCATGCTACGAGTAGCTTGCGCCAACTACACACATCCCTGCTCACATCTCCA
>NW_017826898.1:0-290 GCF_001891065.2 Hippocampus comes
ACAGATTGAAAGATGATCGTCAACGGCTTCGGGGCGAGGCACATCCTGAACTGCGGAGAAGCAAGTTTTCATTTGCTGACTGAATGTTGTTTTCATACTGTATCCACGTCATTGTAATGGACATGCTTAAACTGTGTTACATGTTCATGTTTTTCCATCTCGAAATGTTCATCGTGTATTCTACATCTTCGTTGGCGGCCATTTTATTGGAAGCGGTGACAACGAACGGACAGATTGGTTATGTCCCTTGAGGTACGTTGTAACGAGCTTCGACTGGAAATTGTTTGCAT
>NW_017826899.1:0-290 GCF_001891065.2 Hippocampus comes
CCAGGACAGCGTCGGTTGTGGGACGCCCTTCACCAGACATGCCAGTTGGGCCTGATTACTTTCCACCACTACAACTTCCGGTTCTAAGTCAAGAATGGAGGGGGGGACTGCAAAGCGGACATTTATTAATGATCAGTCGATGATTCCATGAATACAACTCAATATGTTGATAGGGAGCTGTTTGTATTTACGAAAACTCACTTTGCACAGTCAGGCTCATCTCCAGGCTCGTAGTTCCCGCAGAATTGGCGGCGGTGCAAGTGTAAATTCCCGTATCCTCCGGCTGGATG
>NW_017826900.1:0-290 GCF_001891065.2 Hippocampus comes
ACGCGAACAAAACTAGACTCGCCCTGGCCCGAAAACAAAGATGCGCCAGTTTTTATGTGACAAAGAGTCCTGCAATCAGATGCGTGACATTGTCACTGACAGCATTTGATGTGATGTCAAAAATACTTCACTTCATACCTCTGCTGCATTACACAATTCCCTCACACACACAGGTGTTGTCCACTCCTGTTATCACTCTGACACCCCCTCCATCGGTGGGAATTTGACATGTTGACTCCCAACTTGCCCTTTCACCAAGCAGCAACCCATGAAAATAATAATAATAATAA
>NW_017826901.1:0-290 GCF_001891065.2 Hippocampus comes
ATATATATATATATATAAACACACAAACACACACATGCACACACCATTTGGTGGCAGAGCCGTGTGGGTTCCACTCTCAGAATGTACAATTTTAGTTCGTATTCAAACATAACCGCAGCGTTTTTTGTCTCTTTTTTTGGACCAAAAGACAGCACTTATACAGCTGAGGGAACTGATCCTCGCCACATCCAGAGGGAGTTGGGGGATGTGGTGATCCACCTAAACACCCCCATTGTTGTATCATCTTCTGCGGTCCGGGTAAACTGGATAGTAAGTGGACTGAAGTAACT
>NW_017826903.1:0-290 GCF_001891065.2 Hippocampus comes
ATATATCATAAAAATAAAAACTACATTTTAACATTGATAAAACGAACGAGAATTATTGCGAGAATGTTTTCTGTCTTTATCTTGGTCAATTCATCGCATACCTGAGCTCTCCGGCTTCATTTTAAGTGTATGTATTTCGACGTTGCTGTACGCCCGTAAAGAAGACGGAAGGTCAAGCACTTGTTTGAGAATTGTTTTCTTTTCTTTTCTTTTTTACGCAATACTTTGTGACCACTTTTTTTTTTAATCTTGCACACAACAAACACTCCAAATATTTAAAATAAAAAAAA
>NW_017826904.1:0-290 GCF_001891065.2 Hippocampus comes
ATGGCCTTCCGGGTCCCATTTTCGTAAATGTCTACTTTAAAACTTTATGCCCAACTGGAAATCCAAAGGGAATCCAATACTAAAATCTCCAGTGGCATTATTTTTAAGTTCATATTCCGTACCAATGGAAAAATAAGATTTTGACGGTTTTCCAATTTCTTTAAAAAATTCCTCAAAGTTCGGGTCTATTACGGTTCTTGTTTGAAACCCCAAAAAAGTTGACCATTCATTAGAGGGGTCATATTTTATTCGGACAGGGGTTTCCAAAGTATGAAAACCAAAATTCTTTC
>NW_017826905.1:0-290 GCF_001891065.2 Hippocampus comes
CAGCTATAAGCCTCTTGATTGTGTGAGTTCACTGTACTTGAATGGAAAAAAATGTTATGCAACCATGCCTGAATGATCTGTTGTACTCTTTCTGTCTATTTGAGAGCATTCCAACAATGTATCAATGCCATGTCAGCATGAATCGCCGTTGCACAGACTAAAGCGCTTGCGCGCATTTGGACCAGAGCACAGCCCACGTGGATGACGCATGGAGCTCACCCACAAAAGGGATGACTCACGTCGATGTCAACCGTGCTGTCAAAGACAAACGTGAGGCGGAAAAAAAAAAA
>NW_017826906.1:0-290 GCF_001891065.2 Hippocampus comes
ATCTAATTTTATGTCTGGTATTGTGTTCATATTTTCTGTTTTGCAGAAACTTTTGGATCAGATTCTTCACAGGAGCAGCAACTGAATGGCATCTGACGGGATTTTCTATCTATGTACATTTTTGTATCAGCGATTTTCATTGTTGTTGCGTGGCAGATGATCAAATCCTTGCCAACAAATCAACCATTGCTGTGCTCCCGTGGTGGTGCAAAGCAGACGGCCATCCCGTGGCGGCGGTGCCAAGCTATTAAGCGGCAAGATGGCCGAATGTGACCTCTCTGCCACATTTT
>NW_017826907.1:0-290 GCF_001891065.2 Hippocampus comes
AAAAAAAAAAAAAAACAACCAAAAACTTGTGAGTGGAACCAACTAGACCCCCTCGAGCCACTGATGATAGATGCCGATGGAAATGGAGCAACATAAAATAACATTTTGTGGAATCTCATCCCCCCCACCACCACCCGTGTGGAAAGTGGTTTCTCAACACACCGGCAAGAGCTGAGAACAAAGCTGGAAAACCTTTCCCATTTGTGGCTGCTGAAAAACAAAGATGGCGTCGCCGTTTTGGAATCGAAACAAGAAAGCTTCACTCTTGGATATTTTTAGAGAATCCTGCC
>NW_017826908.1:0-290 GCF_001891065.2 Hippocampus comes
GGGGGGGGGGCGGTAAACACCTGTAAAAACAAAGAACTCCTATGGGGAGGAAGAGTTTGCAGAAGTCTTTTTTCAGCACGGCAGTTAGAAATCCAAACCATGTTTACTTGAGAGATAGTCTACTGGGACTGTCAACGTATGCATTCGTATGACCGTTGACGGCGATGCCACTTTCTGCTCCATGATATAGCGAGGATGGGCTCCAGATGTGACATTTTGGGGCGGGGTTTTAAAGATGTCAATCAATACAGTGCGACCTTCACCTGTAAGTTGCCTGACTTAAAAAAAAA
>NW_017826909.1:0-290 GCF_001891065.2 Hippocampus comes
AGCGCTAACTTCACTTTTCAGACCGACCAAACTTGTCAGACGCCGTTATAAAGAAAAATAGAGCCAACTGTAAGAGTCCTTGGGCAAAAAAGGCTTTTAACATTAATATACTTACATATTTATTTAATTTTAGCTCGTACTTTTGTCACACATTAGGTTAGCATTATTTATTGTAGCCTACTTTTATCGGAGTTGCGTGCGGTGTTACAAACTTTCAAGATATGAGGTTATAACACGTGGTTTATTTACCTTAGCTTTATTCTTGCGACCTCAAAACCAAGCTAAAAAAA
>NW_017826910.1:0-290 GCF_001891065.2 Hippocampus comes
AGGCCTGACGTTGACACGAGTATGAGTGTTGATGGGGTGAATGAGGATAGCCTACATTCTTTTCAAGTTGATTTTTATTTATACTTCTTTCCTGGAAAGACTTAATTTGACCCCTTTTTCTCTAAATTGGTGAATCAAAATTTCATTTATTTTTAATTTTCGATGCATTTATTTGATTGAATAATTGGTAATTGAAAATATTTGTAAAATCAAACGTTGTACATATACATTTAAAAAAAATTAACGATAGTTACATTTATTGGATATAATGCACTTAAAACATCAAGACA
>NW_017826911.1:0-290 GCF_001891065.2 Hippocampus comes
CCATCAATGACAAGGTAAAAACGGATCGACGCTTCAATGGATTTGACCGAGGACAAAGAGAAAGGTAGCGTGGGATCGGTTGACACCAAAAACTATGTTGGCAACCAGGCGCTTCCATTTGCTGCTAGGCTGAATTTAGGTCCGGTTATGCGTTTGGTTTGAAAAGGTGCCAAACTTGTTCGGCTTGTCTTTCGTGACACGCACAAAAGTCTCAAGAACACACAGCCGGCAGCCGTTTTAGGCTTTTGTCAGCGTTTGGTTTGCAAATACGTATGTTTTGAGTTGACACA
>NW_017826912.1:0-290 GCF_001891065.2 Hippocampus comes
CATGAAACTTCAAACCATCAATCCCCCTAAAGTTATTGGGAAGATTGATCAAGGTCTTGGAAGAGATGTCCAAAATACGGAGGCCAGTTGCATATGAGGCAAGATATAGATAGTTATTATCTGGGGAAATGGCTATTCCATTGGAATGTTTTACGTCATCATTGGAGTAAAAAACCTCCAATTCATCGGTAGATTTGTTTAGGGTATAAATGTTGTTGCTTTCTGAGTCCGTTATATAAACAGTACCATCTTTGCCAACGGCAATGTCATTTAGATAGATGAAATTTGAA
>NW_017826913.1:0-290 GCF_001891065.2 Hippocampus comes
CACCCCCCTCCCGCCTCCATCCCCACAGGGCTCCTAATTCCCTGCAGCCTCCAGACTGGTTCAACTGAAGCGCGCCTCGCTCCGTATGTTCATCACATGTCCCAAAGTAACAGCCTCGACACAAATACACTTCGAAATTGAACAGCTGATTAAGCCAACAGACGGCACGGCACGGCAAGGAAGTTTGTATGGTGGCATCAGAGTAAATGAAGATAAATTCACATCAATACACTTGCTTACTAAAGCCGCTAGATCTGTGAAATGTCACAAGGCTGAGAGAGAGAGAGAGA
>NW_017826916.1:0-290 GCF_001891065.2 Hippocampus comes
CATTTTCACACCATTTGTCACTTTGGTTGCTGCATTTGGAACACGGAATTTGAACTGAGCTCATCCCCTGCTCCCAAATCACAATGATTGAAGGGGCTTTCGGTGGGCTTTTTAGGCCACCCCCATAAGAAGAAAAAAAAAATCCCTGTGGGGTTTATGGCGCAGACGAGGGAGGGGGGAACTTCCAGTTTAAAGTCTCATCCGGCCCAAACAACGATCACCGTCACTTCGGTGCTGAGTTCGATATTTGGAAACACAAACACGTGGCCTGTGAGCGGCGGTATCTGCGC
>NW_017826917.1:0-290 GCF_001891065.2 Hippocampus comes
CTACCTTTGAAATCACTGGTAATTGTTCGCAGCTCAGTGGGATAAGGGCTTGAGCAACTTCACATTTTTAGCCACGTTTAGCGTGAAAATGTTTCGTTTTAAGGTCAGTTTGGCTAACTCATGAGGTCCTTCAAAGACAAACTTGACCGAGAGATTTAGTGTGATTGTTACCTGATTACCAAATTTAACCCGCATATACTGGACAGATGGACAATGCTAAATTGTGAGAAATATTTGTCATCATCATTGTGTGTGGGTGGAGCACTGTGGTGAAGTTTGATATCTTGACA
>NW_017826919.1:0-290 GCF_001891065.2 Hippocampus comes
AATATGCTTTATGTATAACATGCAGCACAGATGAAGTTTCTTTCCTCTCAATCCTCAGTGCAAACATGGTGTGCATTAAACACAATTAAAATTAGTCTCCACATTTCAAGATGAGCATGTTCCCATCTTTCTAGCCACCTTTCATGTGTCACAGGTGTTATTAGAACCTTGATTATGGACAACTGTCACGTGGCAAACCATCTGTTTCACAGCTTGCTGATGATCCGTTCAACCTGGCAGTCTACTCTTCGAACGAGCCTCCTCTGAGCAGAGATCTTCTTAAAGGAGAC
>NW_017826920.1:0-290 GCF_001891065.2 Hippocampus comes
CGATAATGCAAATCAGTGTTTTAATTGGATTCACTGTTCAGTGTAGTGTGTGAAGAAGCAAGAGGGTTGCTGCCTCACAAAGTGACCTGATTGAGCCAGCCCAGATTACCACACTGTAATCCTCAAAACATTTTTAATCTCTTTAAAACTCCCAAGCAACCACCAGTTCCCTCTCTATGTCCAACCCAGACCTGGACCCACGGGTATTTATCGTGGAAGGTTAAGATGAAGAAAGACTAACACAATAAATAGTGGCTTTAAATGGGAAAAAGGATATATTACCCCCCCCC
>NW_017826921.1:0-290 GCF_001891065.2 Hippocampus comes
CCCCCTACACGTCATGCCTGATGCTCCATTTAATTAATAACTATTGACAACTATACGAAATGCTGTTTGTGTTTGTGTGGAGATTTGCGCCAGTGCGAGGAGCGCGGCGAGCTGACGGTTCCTGTGCTGTTCTTCCTGCTGGTGGTATTGTCGGTGCTGCTGTACTTTGCCGTTTCTCTCATGGACCCGGGCTTCGTCCTCGCGGACACTGTCAAGGTGACGTCATGGCGCCATCGCAGCGTTAACTTTAATCCCCCCCCACCCACACACACACACACACACATACACAC
>NW_017826922.1:0-290 GCF_001891065.2 Hippocampus comes
TTTTTTTTTTCAAGAGAGTGAAGCGGAATGACTTTGCAGCTTGCTGATGAAGGGCTTCTCGTTTGCTCGGGTGTAATTGCATCGCCGCCAACATGACTCAGGAGAGCTTTTATCACTGTCACTCGGAGGGGGGGGGGGTGGGCAAGTGACATTGGCGTGTTCTTTATGAACGTCACTATCAAAGCAGGGACGCTCCTTGGGGATGTCGTCCGTCCAAGTAATTGAATCGTTTGTTGTTTTTGTTGACGCTCACTGCCGGAATGTCTTCCTTTGAACCGTTCTTTTTTTTT
>NW_017826925.1:0-290 GCF_001891065.2 Hippocampus comes
CTCGGCTTCGGCCCGCCGGCCGCCTCCCTGAGCGCTCGGCACGTGGTGGACAGCCGCCCCGCCGTCCGCGTCATCCCCTCCTTCGACGACGACATCGAGGAGCTCACCTTGTAGCTCCAGTTTCAACCTTACCTGACAGGTCACTAAGATGGATGACTGATTAGTAGGGGTGCGCGTCCGTCCACAGAAGACGATCGGGGCCAGTTCATGTGCGCAACGATTCATGGACGGTTTCATTTCAAAGTTGGAATGATTCCATCCGATCGAGCTCAGGGCGAGACGGTGTGTGG
>NW_017826926.1:0-290 GCF_001891065.2 Hippocampus comes
CCAAAAATCAACCCTCTGTGGTCTGAATCACATATTTGCCATCCTGTCAACTGTGTTGCAGGTTTTTTTCTCCCTGTTGTGGTCAATGAGCACTTTTCTTGCTCCACGAAGACATGATGTTTGTGCTATCCATAGTCGTATATTCATAGTTTTTGCCGAGAATAGTTTTTTCAGCTTTTTCATCCTTTCTGGGTGGGAGACTCTGAAATCACATGACACTCTTTAAAGTTTTCATAGACCATTTTATGAAAGCACTGCAAAATTAATTGAGATATTCTGCCCTCTCTCTC
>NW_017826927.1:0-290 GCF_001891065.2 Hippocampus comes
TAGTGCAGAAAATACGGTACATTCCTTGTGAAGAAATTTTGCATAGTAGGATTGGTACTGAAGACGCACATTTTTGGGGGTTTGTTTTGGTTCCAAAGCGCGTCTCTTTTTGTAAGTTATGACTGTGAAGAAGTAGAAGAGCTTTCCATGGCACAGTTGAATGCAGCAGTGCAGGCACACCAACGGAATGACTTTACCCACTCATGCAGATTTTCATGGAGGATGCCGCCACGGAGGCCGGCCACGTCGACTTCCTGCCCGGCGCCGACATCGAGAGAGACCAGCTGACC
>NW_017826928.1:0-290 GCF_001891065.2 Hippocampus comes
TTCTTTAATCCAGTCCACCGAGCATTAAAATTATGACCTGAATTAATTTTTCGACCGCAGTTCGATTTTTAAAGCTTCAAAATGCAAACCATGTCAACAATGTATTGAGAGCAAGAGCAACGAAAACAAAATGATTGCACAAACAGTGCACTGGTACTGCCATGCGTTGACTAAAATGAACCGATGGCCATCGCTTTTAGTAGGTGTAAAAAGCAGGATTACAGAGGATGACGGTCAACAATTTTCAACCAACTCGCTGTACTGAAATACTTTCGGTTTCTTCCTGACAC
>NW_017826929.1:0-290 GCF_001891065.2 Hippocampus comes
GAACATAATCCTGAGTTGCTTGACATTATGAGCGGTAATGGGGTCAAAATCTTCATGCTTTCGTCGACGGCTTTGACCGAAGATTTTTTGGAAGAAGGAGGTTTTACCCATTTATATGTAAAGGAAGAAGAGAAATGGGACACATTTTTAGAACAATTATCAGATAATAAAAAACTTTCTCGGGAAGAAAAGATGAGTTTGGGCAAAACAACCAACAAACCCGATCAAAAGAAAGAACGTACATTACTAAAGATGTTGATTGCTGCGGTTGCGATAAGCTTCATATTTAC
>NW_017826930.1:0-290 GCF_001891065.2 Hippocampus comes
GAATAAGTTCCATCTTCCCTAAAGTATTTGTTTTCTCCACCATTTGTGACTGTCACTTCATTTTGCGAACTTTTAAATTCAATTTGGGTCATATCAAAATCTGGCGGATCTGGAAATCCACAAAAACATTGAACATTTATCAATGTCCATTCTCCATTCAAGATGTTATCTTCAACTTCATTTCTTGAACAAGAAATTGTAGCCAAAACCATTGCTGCCGACAAGAGCTTTTTCATGATTTCTTTTGTTTAAGTAGATGCCCCAAATTCAAAAAGTTGCTTATCTATTCC
>NW_017826932.1:0-290 GCF_001891065.2 Hippocampus comes
CCAGTCCCCGCCCCCCACCCTTGACTCCACCCCTTAATAACACATACATTTTAAATGTCTGTCCACTGACCCGTTAGTGCTTATGGATGTCCCCCTCGGCCGGTGATTTGTTTAAACCGCGGAAATGGCGGTGGCGGTCTGTAAACAAGCCGAGTGCCGAATGAAGGCACCCACCCAAGCGTGGTGGCGGCTCGGCTATTTATCATCGAGCTTTCATAAAACACCAGCCGATGCCAGCGCTGTGATGACTTCATTCCACGCGGTGGGGATAAAGTTGGAAAAAGTGCAGC
>NW_017826933.1:0-290 GCF_001891065.2 Hippocampus comes
GAGGTGCGGTCGCAGATCACCTCCATGGCGCCAATGGAGTGGTAGTCCGAGCCGTCCTTCTTGTTGGCCTTGTGGCCGGGATCCACGAAGGGGATCCGGCGGAGTTTGGGATCCCGGCTGCGCACCACCTGCAGGTTCTCCCGAATGAGGCCGTGCCGGGACTTGATGCGGGAGTTGGCCACCGCCCGCGGGTCTCGGACCAGGTGGATCACCTTCAGGTCCAAGGAGGGGTCCTCCATGAGGGGTGCCAGAACGTTGACTTCCAGAATGCGCACCCCTTTGATGACCAC
>NW_017826934.1:0-290 GCF_001891065.2 Hippocampus comes
GCGACGTGGAGGGGGTGGGCGGGGGGGGCCGACTGATGCTGCTACCTGAATAAAAAGGAAAAGTGTCAAAACGCTCGCTCTTCTCGGACTATTTCTCGCTGTCGTCATGGAAACGCTCTGCGGAACACGCGTCCATCGAATGAATCCCCGCGGGACATTCATTCAGTTGGGGATGTTGCATCATGGGAAATGTATCGCGACACTCTGGCTCTTTCCGACCCACTTTGTCATCTTTTCGGAGCTCGGCTTCGGCTATTAATTGACTCTTCACGGCCCTCAGAGTCCACCCC
>NW_017826935.1:0-290 GCF_001891065.2 Hippocampus comes
GTTACATAAAAAGCCTTCAAATTGAAGGCTTTAGAGTGGATAGATAATTTTATGAATCAAACCTTTTTCCAAAAATAGACTTTGGGCTTCCCTTTTTTTGAACCTACAGTCTGTACACGTTCAATTTGTTCATTTTTGGTCAGCCATTGTGCCTTTTCAGCTGAAATGGGTTCATCATTAAAAAAAAATTGCGCCTCTTTTGCGATCATTTCAGTAAGGTCTATCAATGAATTTGGATTTTCATTTTTAGTATACTTTTGAGCATTAAAATTGTTCAAATCGGTCAAAAC
>NW_017826936.1:0-278 GCF_001891065.2 Hippocampus comes
AAAAAAAAAAAACTACACACATTTGACCATGGTGTGCTGATTAAAGCACGGTTGTCAGTCTTTGGCTCTCAAATTGATGAAATGAAAACAATATTGTTCACCGCTGCTACTTTGAGCTGACATATTTATGTTAAGTTTATTGCTCTTGGTGCCAAAAGCACTTTACTTTCTCGCAAATGAGGGATGAATCGATATAATATGGCTGTGTAAGCACATTAATATCCTTAATAAATTAG
Organism: Hippocampus comes; assembly: GCF_001891065.2. Classification (NCBI taxonomy): domain Eukaryota; kingdom Metazoa; phylum Chordata; class Actinopteri; order Syngnathiformes; family Syngnathidae; genus Hippocampus; species Hippocampus comes. The sequence continues at coordinate 237 of NW_017826936.1, forward strand.
GAATACCTGATGTACACACACACACACACACACACACACACA
>NW_017826937.1:0-281 GCF_001891065.2 Hippocampus comes
GTAATGTAGACATTCTAAATCACGTCAGTGCCAGTTTTATATTAAAATAAAAATTACTTTAGTTATGTTATTTGTCCATGGTTGAAGATCGAGTTTACCTCACCCAGCATTAGACAACGGGCAAACTCACTTATTGGCTAAGTGGGTAAACCTTCACGGTTAATTTAGCCTTATATAATATTTGAAGGGGACATAAAATTAATAGATAACAAAGGCACAAACTTTGCTTTCAATTTAATCAATTATAGAGGGGGACACACACACACACACACACACACACA
>NW_017826938.1:0-291 GCF_001891065.2 Hippocampus comes
AAAACCAATACTTTCCCACTCCCATTTGCACTCACCGTTACGGATGAAAGCAATACGATAATTCTAATAAAAATTGGAACGGGGATAGACTTCGAAGAACTAGGTCCTGGAAATTATCGGGTTTATGCTATGTATTTCCTAGGGCAAATACTAGCCGAACCTGGCGATAATTTATTGGATGTAAAGTTTGCCACTATTTGCCAGGCTCCTTCCCAGAATTTCGTAAGCATCGGTAGCTCGGCAACGGAACCAGGAACTGTATCTACTACAGATGGCGCAACCTCTGTGGTC
>NW_017826939.1:0-291 GCF_001891065.2 Hippocampus comes
AAACAAAATCAACGATAAACTCTTCAATGATATGCTGTCTTATGAATTTATGGGCAAGATTTTTCGTTTTAAGCTGTTCCCATAAAATTGCTTCAGCTTGAATTGTATGTTTTTTTCGCTCCTTTTGAAATTCTTTTATCAAACCATAAGCTGAGGGTCTAGCAGTCATATATTTATGCCGTATCTCAGCCATCTTCCCTTCGGAAGGGGCTGGGAGGGGGCGTTTTTTCCAAAGTTTTGAACGTTGCGCTACGCCAAAACGATGTTGCTCGTCAATGATAGCCAATCCAA
>NW_017826940.1:0-291 GCF_001891065.2 Hippocampus comes
AAAAAAAAAAGATCATAATTGGATTCTCTCACATTCTTTGTCTTTACAGCCAAGTAGCGTGCTGGAGAACAGAAGATGAAATGGCTGTATGAATTCATGAAAGATGGACTGCTCTTATATTTTCTTGTGTTTCAAGATATCGGTCAATAAAGGGAAATGATTGTTTCACTTAAAGGAGCCCTCCTTGTATTTTCTACGCCAAAACATATCGTTCCCGAACGACTCATTGCCCTCGAGAGGTGTCGTCAAAGCGACGAATGCCGCTTTTACAAAATAGCACCAGAAAGTGCT
>NW_017826942.1:0-291 GCF_001891065.2 Hippocampus comes
AACATGGTACAACGGTGGGAATACTTCCGGAAAAGTGATCCTACTTAAGACATAATATACTGCAACAAGTCAATCGATGAGATGCCAACAGACAGCTACTACTTGTCAAATAGTGAGCCCACTAAGGACTAATATGTTGCAGTAACACAAAAGTGGACAGGGCAACTGTGAGCTACTACTTGCCAAAAACTGGTACTCGGTCCTTAAATAAGGACTAGTTTGAGTGTCCTATCATTTGCCAGACAGCAGCCCATTGAGACTTGCGACACTGCTACAGTATATGGCAGTGGA
>NW_017826943.1:0-291 GCF_001891065.2 Hippocampus comes
ACTCCAATAGCTTCACTTTAGAGAACTTATTGTGCACGCATCGTTGAGCCCATTTCGCATCCAAATCAGTAGGATTGAGGTACGTTCAGTGTGAAGACGTGACAATAATAGTCATTGTTTATTTATTTTCTATTTCAAAACCAATTTCATTCAGCATAAATACAATACATTAAAAGATACAAGTAATTAGGTGGAAATATTTTTTAAATAATTTGAAGAGAGAGAGTTCATGCTAATTTCTTAGCTAAGTGTCTTTCTAAGCGATTTACAGTCCAAGGAATGGGATCCCTG
>NW_017826944.1:0-291 GCF_001891065.2 Hippocampus comes
CTTTTGTGTTGCTCTGGGGAGGTTTTAAATCGGTGACCTTCGCATGGGCGCCCGGCCAGTGCTTCCGTCAAACTCATCTGCACAACAATTAAAAGTCCTTCGCCAGATCATTTGAAAGGCGGCGGGTGCTTGTGCTCCGCCTATCGCTGCCTGAAGCGCCGCCGCCAAAGCCAATCACAGACAAGAAGGGGGTGATGAACAAAGCAGCCAATTGGTGCAGGGCAGACAGTGTCTCAAGGCCCCGCCCCTCACAACCCCCCCACAACCCCATGCCGGAGCAGTGGGGGGGGG
>NW_017826945.1:0-291 GCF_001891065.2 Hippocampus comes
AAGTGCTTTTGGAGCATTAAACACTATCTTTACTATAGAAGACACCATTGGTTTTTTAACTAAAGGGAGAGATAGATTTGTGATACCCCAACCAAAATTAAAAGAAGGAGAGGTAGCATGCCTAACACTATTTAATCCAGAAAAGGAACATTCTTTTAAAGCTACAGATATTATATCTACTTCAAAAAACAGTCTTTTTGTTAATCAGCAATTAAAAGGAAAAGTCTACGGTGTTATAAACAATAATAAAATTGTCTTAAATTAGCTATGGAAAAAGAAATCGCTGACGGA
>NW_017826946.1:0-290 GCF_001891065.2 Hippocampus comes
ACTCATTAACCTATTAACTATTAACTAACTGGCTTTCAGTACTGTGCTCCTGTAATGTCGTACAAGTTCCTTTTGTCATTTTATGGTCCTCATCACATTTTCCTCCTTAGCGATAATTGTCAACTTTTGTGGTGTTATAATAAAAAATAAAATAAAAAATGCAAATTCCAAAGCGAGATGTGCGTAGGTCTCAATTGACGTCATCACGTTGGTTGAATTCCAAATTGTACAGTCTCAGGGGCGTTAAACTCTAGTGCGGTGGTTCTTAACCTGGGTTCGATCGAACCCCA
>NW_017826947.1:0-291 GCF_001891065.2 Hippocampus comes
AAAAAAAAACGGAGACACAGAGGGCTACCCACAGATTAGGGGTTCGTTGGGAGATTCAATCTGTTGCCCTAACTCTACTTTGAGTACGAGTGTAGTAGAGCGCACTTGGAATATATTTCCAGAAGCACCCGTGATTACAGTACCGTGCATCCGCTTCATGTTTCTTGCAAAAATTCCCAAACTGCAAACTGGCTTCACTCTTCAAAACATTGAGCTATTGCAAACATTTTTCATTGCCGTGGCCCCTTTTAAAATAAATGTAATACAATTTGAACAAGTTAAACTGGCTTT
>NW_017826949.1:0-291 GCF_001891065.2 Hippocampus comes
CTCAATTCATTCCGGTCTGTCGGATGTCGTCAATGGGTGAGCGGTTTTACTTTGTTTTAGTTTGATTCGGTGAAAGATACAATGCTGGGCACATGAGCCCGTGTCACTCACCATTGGCCCGGAACCCTTGGTCACATCTTGTTCCAATTTGAGAGCGGCTGCGCCATTGGCCAATTCTTTCAGGTCATACCCGGCGCAGAAATTGCCGCCTGCAAATGAGACCACAAAATTTGAAACCGTGGCAGCTGCAAAGTCAAAAGGGAAAGGAAAATGATGTGCATGAAAAAAAAA
>NW_017826950.1:0-287 GCF_001891065.2 Hippocampus comes
ATATTTAGCTCCCATGAAATGTGATCTGAAATGAATGTTCACACAAAGTAATTATTTGTATTTCTCTAACAAAAGATGAAAGCTGGGGTTGAATCCACCTGTCAAAAATAACATGGAAAGTAACACCGGGATATTTTTTTTCAGGTGGCACTTGCTGCGCAAAGTTTGAGAAGAACTCATTTTATAAATCATTTCACCTTCACCCTTGCTCCCAAAGCCGTGTGGCGACATTTTAGTGTGACTGAATGTACTTTAGCGAGTGTGTGTGTGTGTGTGTGTGTGTGTGT
>NW_017826951.1:0-291 GCF_001891065.2 Hippocampus comes
CACACACACACGTTCGAGCTGCAAGCACGTTTCCGGGGTGATCCACCTCCTCCATCGTCGTCCATGGTCCTCTTCGCGGTCGCCTCGCGCCATGTGGACGCACATGTCCAAGTGGGCGCAGATTGCTGCGACACCGGCCCGTCAATCACGCGGCCATCGGCTGGACAAAAAACGCGCGTGGAAATACTTGCCTGTGCCCGGCGTTCTTCCATACGTGACGCTAATGATGATGGATGATGTTTCGCCGCAGAATAAAAAGCACGCCGTTTTTTTTTTTTTTTTTTTTTTTCC
>NW_017826952.1:0-291 GCF_001891065.2 Hippocampus comes
ATTATTTTGAAAAAGTGAACACCATTTCCGCAGTGAGAAGTTCGAATGAAAGCCACGTGAGAGGTTTTCGTGTGCACAAAATGTTTCACATTCTTGAGTGACGCGCACTCAATATCAAGTCCTCAGGAGGCACTTTCTTCTTCTCGTCTTATCTGCCTCTTCTCTGTGCCCTCCATGGCTCTCATCCATGTGGCCGCTCCTCAAGTTGAGGTCGTGACCTTGCATGGCGAGCACACATGCAGACAGTCAGTGTGCTCGCACACACGCACACTGCATTATATTCACAGAACA
>NW_017826953.1:0-291 GCF_001891065.2 Hippocampus comes
ATTGCCAGTTTAGAAACAAAGGCTTAATGTCTATCCTTTTGATTCACCCTATAAATCTGCCAGGTGGATTGTTCACCAAAACGCAAAAAATGGGAAACTTTGGAGGATGCCAGGTAGATACTAAATAGGTAATGCCTTAAAGAAGATACCTAAAAAAATAGATAGAAAAATGGCTAGTGCTTGCAAGCTGGATTATTTATAAACCTTTCAGTATTTCCTTTTGTCGCTGACTAAAATTAAAAGCTTCAAATAAAGTCAGTGATAAGGCACCTTCCAGGTTTCCAAAAGCCG
>NW_017826954.1:0-291 GCF_001891065.2 Hippocampus comes
ATTGCCAAAAACGGTAAAATTATATATGAATCTGAAGTGGGGTGGATTGATTCCACGCGAACTGAACCCTATCGAAAAGACCATTTGTTTCGTATGGCTTCTATGACCAAACCGTTGGTCTCGGTAGCTACCATGCAATTGGTTGAAGCCGGCAAATTGAATTTGAATGACCCCGTTGCCAAGTATATCCCTTCTTTTTCTGAAACCAAGGTACTTCAAGATTTCAATCCCGAAGACACCACTTGGACAAGTGCGGCAAGCCAAAGTATACCCACTGTTCGGCAGCTATTG
>NW_017826955.1:0-291 GCF_001891065.2 Hippocampus comes
ATGAAATTGGTCAATTATTCCACCAAGGGAAGCAGGGAGAAGCAGAAAAGATTAAGAAACAAGTTGCAAATATAAAAGAAGAGGTTAATAAACTTGAGGAGGATTCCCGATTCGCTAAGGAGCAACTTGAAAAGTTATTACTAAAAGTACCAAATATTCCCCATTCGACCGTTCCAGGTGGAAATTCAGAGGAAGATAATGAGGTATTCAAAGATTGGAAAATAGACCTCCCTTCCTTAGGGGAAACGGCGCTTCCTCATTGGGAATTAGCAAAAAAATATGATCTCTTTG
>NW_017826956.1:0-291 GCF_001891065.2 Hippocampus comes
AGACGCCGCGCTCAGCGACGAACAGTGGCTTGATAAAGCCACTCGATGGACCGACCCGGCTTGTTGCGCCGCGTGGGTCGCGGTGATCGACAAGCGGGCCATTGGCTTGGTTGCCGGCCTTGCTGATCGTGAGCAGCCCGACCGCGCATGGCTATGCGCGATGTGGGTTGACCCAACGACAAGGCGACGCGGCATCGCGCGAAAACTGATCGAAACACTTCTGGACTGGGCAAAAACCATGGGCAAAGCGGCCGTGTACTTGCATGTCACCGGGGGGAACGATGCCGCGCT
>NW_017826957.1:0-291 GCF_001891065.2 Hippocampus comes
ACGGATGCTCCCAGGATGCAGCTCAACACCCATCGAGACTCGGGAACAATCCCGTCCGGTCTGTAAACCAACCAATCGGGCAGGCTCACCCTCAGGGTCCTTTTTCGGGGTTTTCCCGGGAGGCAATGCCATCGTCTTAGCAGCGACGTGAAACTGTCGCCAATGTCGAAAGTCACCATACAGTCCAGTTGTACAGTAGCGGGTGCATCACAAGAGTAGAAAACCTCCAGAGGATGCTGGGCAACAGGCTCCAGGGGGGGATTTGCGAATCTCACCGAGTCCAAAGCAAAG
>NW_017826959.1:0-291 GCF_001891065.2 Hippocampus comes
GATAGCGAATAATGAAGTGACCCCACGAGAAAATTTCTGGCTTCGCCCCCGCAGATACGCCTTGGCCATGTCACGTAAGTTCCACGAAGAGAGTCGCGATGTTTTGTTTGCGTTTCCTCCTAAGACGTGTGTCATACGCGTTGGTGATGTCACACAAACTCCATGAAGGGAGTCGCAATGTTTTGGTTGCGTTTCCCGTGAGGACGTGTGTCATAGCACGTCCTTGTCCTCGACCTCTTCCGCTGTGCCTCCCCTCGTTATGTCGGCCGCCTGTCAGCTTACTCGTTAGTG
>NW_017826963.1:0-291 GCF_001891065.2 Hippocampus comes
AAGGTTAGTTCTCTGTTTAAACCATCCAAAAGCATATTAATAACCTGGTATGATTTACGTCAGAAGTGTTCAAGCGTCATTGCGACTTGCTGCTGTAAACAAAAAAAATGGCAGGAAAGGTGTGGGTGTTGCAACCTCCCAACGGAAAAAGAGAAACCGAGAGAGATCGAGAGTGTGTGGGAGAGAGGGAAGGAAAGTCAGGATGACAGAGAGACGAAGACAGTGGCCATTATAACCATTCAGCTGGAAAAGAAGCGTTCCATCCATCCATTTTCTACCGCTTATCCGGGG
>NW_017826964.1:0-291 GCF_001891065.2 Hippocampus comes
AACATTTCTTCCTGCTTTCCTTCTGAAAGGCGTATTTGTTTTCTTTGGATCATCTGTAGAATTTAAAATAACACTGACTGCAGCTGGGCTGCATCATTCGAGTCGGCCGTGATGGACAGACTCAAGCGCTTTCATTGCGGTTTGTGTCTCCTGCCTGTGCAGTGTTTAACCTTACAAACAATGTTGATGTGGAGGACACCAAGCTGAGGATGGAGCAGTACCAGCGGGAGAACAGAGAGATCATCCAGAAGAATAAAGCCAAGCTCGTATGTATACAGTCCGTTCATTTTT
>NW_017826965.1:0-291 GCF_001891065.2 Hippocampus comes
AGCTTCACTCACACAGCCAACTATTGTGAGGATGAATATTCTTGAAATCGTAACATCTGGGTGGCAATTTAAAAAAATTTGATAAAAAAAAAATCTAAGTATGGTTCTCTCCCAGTTTTTCACAAATTCACGTTTCCATTTTTATATTCTTTAGAAGCTATCCAATTATTCCTTGAAAAGGTCAATATTTTGTGTTATATGCTCTAAGATGCCACCAGATGGCGTCGAATCCCAGGCTAATAGGAAAGAAGTCATTGGTGTCAAGGAAGTATTTTAAAATGACGCATCCAG
>NW_017826966.1:0-291 GCF_001891065.2 Hippocampus comes
CCTACAACGATTCCAAGCCCACCCCACTCTGTCAATAACTCGGGGCAAGAGATATGTTTGATCAGCCCTGGAGAATCAACTACCACAGCACGGCCGTTCTGATCTTCACCAATAAACAGAATGTAATGCCCAACTTCCGACTTCCCATTTGAAACATACAAGACAACGGGCGACTTGCTTTCCCTTAGATCGGCAGGCGTCAAGTTTGATAGCGGGGTGGGATACAAGCCGATTTCTTCAGAAGCTGCACACAACTCTCGAACTGTACTGCCGTCGTTGGACCCGACATAC
>NW_017826967.1:0-291 GCF_001891065.2 Hippocampus comes
CTGTTCGTTCATGCGCTTCCGGAGTTGGCTCATCCTTGCCTGTATGAGAGCATATGTTTCCTCGTCCTCTTGTTTGTCGAATTTTTTAAGTTCATCCTGGTTGATGCGATATTTTGCAAGTAATTCCTCGAAGGACTCTCGCGGGGGGCGAGGTTGAATGATGGGTGCTCGAGCCACGTTGCTCGATAGCAAATCTTCAATATTCGTGGCAGCGCTTTGTTTCTTTCCACCAAATATGCTGCTTAAAATGGAGGAGTACCTTTGCTTCATTTTTTCCAAACGCAACGCTTC
>NW_017826969.1:0-291 GCF_001891065.2 Hippocampus comes
ATGAGCAGCACCACAAAAAGGAGAACACACGCCTGAAAAGACAAAGAAAGTTACCCGTTTTGGTTTGAATGGGCTATTTATTCTGAAAAATCATTCTATCCCAACAGCCTTAGCAAGATGAAATTTGGTTGGCATGTCGATCATGAGTAAACCCACGAAAAAGGAATCGAGCCGCTTTTGTTTGAAGCGGTCATTTAAGATTTGTAGCATAATTTTGGAATGAGATAAAAATCAGCTCCCATCCACCCTCCCGAGAAACATGAGCTTTGGTCAACATGCCTATCATAAGTA
>NW_017826972.1:0-291 GCF_001891065.2 Hippocampus comes
TAATAATAATAATAATATTTTTAATCAGCATCAAAAATATGTTTCGGGACACAAAAAGTACATCGTGGATTAAAATGTTGCCGTTGACCGATATTCATTGACAATTTGAATTGGTGATGAAGTGCTGCCTGCACAAGTGAAAATGCCATCTATACTCTGCAGTTTGCAATTGCTTTTTAAACTTGAGGCTCAACAAGAAACTTTGCCTTTTGTTGCCCTGGTAGCGAAAGCTGCATTATAGAGACGGGACTGCTCCCTCAAAACATGTATAGGGTGCAATGTGTGCAATGC
>NW_017826974.1:0-291 GCF_001891065.2 Hippocampus comes
CTATCTCTCTGTCTCCCCTTTTCTCTCCCTCACACTCGCCGTAATGTCCTCAGGCGTTACAAGTTGTCCAGTCTCCCAGTTGTACTTCTGTAACCCGCCGGGCTGCAGGATTACCTATGCTCATCCTGTGTGTCGTGTCTGCAGAGGAGCCCAGTATGGCACGGCCACTCTTGGCCCATAGCATGCAAACCTTACTGGACACGGCTAGAATCCCACTTCCTGAGAACTGGGACCAGACACTGGACCTCCCACAGGTGCATTGGCAGAAGTGCAACAATACTGTTTTCTAAC
>NW_017826975.1:0-291 GCF_001891065.2 Hippocampus comes
TTTTTTTTTTTTTGTCTGTAGTGGTATAAGTCATCCAAAGGAGATTTTCTGTTCATCATCTGGTAGTTTGCATGGTGTCTATTTATAACCCGTGCCAAGCCACAACAGATCAACTGGACCACCCCCAGGAAGTGCACCCTGATAAAAAATTTAAATCCGGCCTTCCATTATTAATGGGTTGCCAGTTGTGTCACAGCCAGGTAGCAGTTGTTAATAACGCACTCATGTCGTGCAAATCATATACAGTTCATGCTCTTATTTATTGATTCGTCCATCAATTTTCTATCCCCC
>NW_017826976.1:0-291 GCF_001891065.2 Hippocampus comes
AGCTTAAAGCATGTCATCACTGCAGGACACTCTTGTTTTTATTATTCAAGTTGGACATGCTCATGATGGTGTTCATGAAGTTTACTACCGGTACTCATTTTGGGATATTTGTCTTTTGGATGATTACTTTATAGATTGACTATTAGTAACCGTGAATCAACCAGAGATCATCATTTATACCATTGGAATAATCTGTTGCAGGTTGACAACATCAACGCTGCGATCAAAGACCTGAAGTTAAAGAACATCAGAACTCTTTCTGCAGAGCCACGAATTGGAGCTCATGGAAAA
>NW_017826977.1:0-291 GCF_001891065.2 Hippocampus comes
TGCGAAAGACAAGAATCAAAAAGGCTTTAAAAGTAAATATCTCAAATGGCATATCTTAATCATGTTCTTAAGTTCGTTTATACTGTCTTTTCAGCCCAAATTTGCCATCGCATCCCTTTTTATTGCGATTACCCACTGGCTGGTCGATGGCTTTAAACCGGTATTGGCAAAGAGCAAGGGCTTGGGCAAGTATGCTTTCTTTATTGATCAGGCCTTACACCTTTTTTTCCTTGGTATAGCTGTTGTCGTATTTGATCACTGGTTTGCCTTGAAACCAATTCTGGACGTTAC
>NW_017826978.1:0-291 GCF_001891065.2 Hippocampus comes
TGTTATCTATTACATGCTGGCCAAACATTTTGGCAAAGAGTCTGTATATAATTAATTTAAGGTGACAAAAATGAAAAAACCGCTCTTTTGGTCATTGAGGGCGGTTTTACTGTATAAAAGAATAACGAATTGATTCAGCTGGGCAACTTTAACACACTAAAGATAGAGCGGAGCACGAGTGTAGGCCTCTTTTTGGCAGATACCGACGGCACTGAGGTATTGCTGCCCAACAAATTTGTCCCTGAAAAATATAGCATAGGTGAAGAGATCAAGATTTTTTGCTATCTAGAC
>NW_017826979.1:0-291 GCF_001891065.2 Hippocampus comes
GCAATTCAGCGTGCACTAGAAGAATGACTATACTGTATGACGGTTTGACGTCCTAAGAGGCAAAACTGTCTGTTATCATCGCAGGCTACCTCTGTAAACCCGAGGACAATATTTACAACATCGACTTTGTACGCTTCAAGATCAGAGACCTGGAGACAGGCACTGTTCTGTTTGAGATCGCCAAACCTCCACACTCAGGTACCCATCGCTTGCCCACACTGTGCGCCATGGCCTCGCTTTAACTTAATCGTCAGTGATGATTACAAAGCAACATATACTCACCAAATTGAA
>NW_017826980.1:0-292 GCF_001891065.2 Hippocampus comes
AAAAAAAAAAAATGTGTGTGTGTGCATGTGTTGCGGAGAACAACTCGGCCGAACCTTTTTGCAGAGTCAGAAGCTGCAGCAGAGTAAATCGCAGCGTCAAGGAATGAATATTGAACCTTGTTTTGACAACGCAGAAAACGACATCCACAAACAAGCTTGTCACACCAGCCAACGGATGCCAATTGGACCTTTTCTTTAATCGCGCCTTCACATGGATGGGATGGCTGACCCGCACGCTCATGAAAGCAGCCTCGGCCCTGATCTGCTGTCGATGGCTCTGAGCGCGAGCGGG
>NW_017826981.1:0-292 GCF_001891065.2 Hippocampus comes
AAAAAAAAATGAAATAACACAAGTGAACCTCAGCAGTCTGCTACGGCTCTATTACAACCCAATGAATGGTTCCGTGCCGAGCAGCTCGAGCTATTCACATTCTCTTGTCAAAACATGGACGGATGCAATCTGTGGATGTCTTTCGACCGCATCTCACATGTCTGCCGAGGAAAAGTAATTTTGCGAATCGCTTTTTTCATTTTATCACCGAGCCCGAAAAGAGATTATTTCGACAGACCATTGTAGCCACTGCACATAAGAGAGCGTAATGCCAGCGAAATAATAATAATAA
>NW_017826982.1:0-292 GCF_001891065.2 Hippocampus comes
AAAACAATTTAAAGCGATAGTCAAAATCAGAAAACAACCGCAATTACATACACAGTGATCTACATATACTTAAAAATCAGAAATAGTTCTCAGTACCTCCAGTAGCATCTGGTCCAGGGACCTGAGGCACCAGGTAAGTGCCTAGGTGTGGAAAAACCTCAGAGGGGCAAGGTGGGTCAAGACCATTTAAAGATATAAAGACAAATAAAACAATCTTAAAATGAACTGGAGTTATGCGCTTCCTCCTCCGAGCTCAAGGAGGCGAGCAGCAGCATTTGGGACCAACTGGAGA
>NW_017826983.1:0-291 GCF_001891065.2 Hippocampus comes
AACATATTGAAGACGTTTTAAAAGACAGAATAGAAAACGCAGTAGTCAAGTGGAGTTGAATTAAACAAAAAAATTCAAAACAAGAGTCTATAGCATCTTTGTTGAGGACTGTGGAATATGTTCGAGTCGACAGCAAAGGAATAGAAAAGAGTGCAATTTATGGTTCACTTTGGTTGATTTTCACTCCAGGTAAGGATTTGACGCAGTACCCATTTGACTAGACTACGACGAGACGATTGTATACGGTGGTACCTCGATTTACGAAATTAATTGGCTCTGGAATAAGTTTCT
>NW_017826986.1:0-291 GCF_001891065.2 Hippocampus comes
GGTAAATGGGTTGTAGCCAAGGAAAGACTAAACGAATGCAACCTGTTTTTGTCCCTCCAGATCTTTCCACTGCCTCTACTCCATGCTGGGAATCAGATATCCGGACTGTTTGGGACTCAGCGACTTAAGTTTGTTTCTAAGACTTAGACTCTGTTTCCACCAAGCTGTACAGTTTTGTTCTGTTGAAACAGGGACAGGGTTGAAAAAAGTAGTCTGTCTAATTTGACAAAGTAACAAGTACAAGTTTTGTATTCAGATATATAGAGTAAAAAGTCATCAGGAAACTAAATA
>NW_017826987.1:0-292 GCF_001891065.2 Hippocampus comes
CACATTCCTCCTTCCAAGTTTGGCATTGATCGATAGTTAAAACCAGCAGATGACAGTTATCTTGCGGAGGTCAAGAGGGCGGCGGGACACATGCCGAGCGAGCGACGGACACATGCAGCCGCTGATGCCAAGGCAGCACACACGCAAGAACACTTCAGTGCTTGCTTTCAAGTATATATGGCCTGTTGACCTATATTATATTATAATGTTTTACAACATTACATGACCATATTTATAATTTCAAAATTAAGACAAAATAAAATAAAATAGCAGTGCTGGTAAAAATGTACAA
>NW_017826988.1:0-292 GCF_001891065.2 Hippocampus comes
AATACGGTAAGTGGCTGACCTTAAGATTTGTCATTGTGAAATTCAGAGAAAATAAATTGAAATCAATTTCATACTGTCTATTGCCTGAAACAAAACGACAAAAAAACCACATAAAAACACTTTCTTACCTTGTGTAATTCCAAGTGCTGCGTACACACCCACCCTCATATTAACATTGTCCTCAGTCCGGTTTAGCAAGGCATCATTGGTCCACTCACTGAGCCAAATGTTTCCTCCAATTGCAGCTGCACTCTGGCAGCCATATAAAATGCAGATCAGCACAGACAGCAGC
>NW_017826989.1:0-292 GCF_001891065.2 Hippocampus comes
ACAAAAAAACTATTTTTAAACAACATGCTGTACTTTGTACAACATGCTGTACCGAAAATACAGGCAAATCTCAGTCCAGAGGTCGATTTATGACAAATTAAAATGAAAAAGGAATATGCACAAAAGAAAACATTCATAATCTAAAAACAGAAAATGCAGTGAATATTAATCCAAATATTTATTTTCCTATGATAATTGCATTTCAATGTTCACACACATTTTCTTCACATTGCAGGACTAAATCTCAGGCTTAAATTGCACAGGTGATTCAATTAAAAAAAAAAAAAAAAAA
>NW_017826990.1:0-292 GCF_001891065.2 Hippocampus comes
ACCAATATGGAAATAAAATGACAAACACTGCGAAAAGCATTGAACCTAACTGAAGTAGAATGAAATAAATACGAATGGAAAATATGATGAAATGAAAAGGAGTATACAATTTGAATAAAACGTAATATGTAAAATGCAAATAAAAAATAATCAATAAAAAAATAAATAAATAAAATGAATGAGCAAAATATTTTTTTCAATAGATATCAAGTGGATTAAAAAGGAATCAAACGGATTCATGAAAAACTAAATTTTAAAAAAATCTAATTTGACGAACACAATATTAAATGAA
>NW_017826991.1:0-291 GCF_001891065.2 Hippocampus comes
CACTGCTGGCAATGCAGACTGGCACCAGTTGTACAAGGACAAGATAGCCCGTATGGGACGGCGCGTTTTCTCCAAGTCTACAAAGCACAAGTTCACCGATTGAGTGAACTCGGCCATGCACGTTCCAGGAGCGCACTGAGTACGTGCGCCCTCTGTACCACTGCCAGGACTAAAACCACACCCCTCATTCTCAATCAGAGATTTTGCTTCCAGACAGACCCTCCTCTCCAGAACAACTGAATGTCTGTGATCTCCTTGTAGGTGAACCCCCCCCCCCCCCCCCCCCCCCCC
>NW_017826993.1:0-292 GCF_001891065.2 Hippocampus comes
AAAAAAAAACGTAGAATTGTTTCATCCAAAAAAATAGGACATTTCAATCAGAAGTGATGTGGTAAAAGGAGTCCAGCGACTTTGGATCATCCACCTGCGCAAAAGGCAGCATGCATATTTTGACAGGGGCAAGATTTATGATCGCCGTTTTGATTCTCAGTTATTGTCACACAGGCAAATAAGCATAAAAATCCATTGCTCAAGTTCTATGCTAAGGCACCTTTTACACATTAATCTTCAGGGGACAAATCAAATGTCAAGGTCACAACGGTAATGAAATGGAAAGAAATAA
>NW_017826994.1:0-292 GCF_001891065.2 Hippocampus comes
ACTGATTTCAATGGGATCTTCAAAGGTCTTGTAAAAGCCACTAATAGCAACAAAGTTGTTGCCTTCCCCATAGGTCTCAAAACGGAGATCAAAGTTGTTGATATAGGTAGGACGGATGTCCGGGTTACCATTAAAAATACTGCCCGAAACCGGATCGATAATGGCAGCTGTGGACGCTTCTTTAAAGGAAGGTCTTGCCGTGGTCCTCCCGTAAGAAGCCCGTATCTTCTTATTGCCTTCTTCGTCCAATTCAAAAATAAGGTTGGCCGTAGGGAAAATATCGAATTCATCA
>NW_017826996.1:0-292 GCF_001891065.2 Hippocampus comes
CTGTATTTTCATTAGATGACCTAAACTCAGCCTTTTAACTTCGGCCCTAATTTTGATCATTAAAAAGGAAATCGGTACCGATTATCGACTGATAGGACTTGCGTGGCGATTGACTTTTCAGCCCATATCGTCCAGCGTTGCGTGCAGTTTTGATTTCTTTCTTTCTTTCTTGACCATCGGCTCTGTCATTTGCGCATTTCACGGGTTGCGGGTTGGTCTGGACATCGCCGCCGCCCGCGTTGGAGCGGGGGCATCGCTAGCTGCTTGTCTGTCCTCTTCGGGAAGGCGCTCG
>NW_017826998.1:0-292 GCF_001891065.2 Hippocampus comes
ATATTCAGACTTTCTATCTTCTTGGATTACAGATACCCACTCAGCCGGAAATCCCCCTTGAATCATTCTGGCATCCCGCGCACTTTCAAAGTTTAAATTGAGTAGTGTCGGTGCCAAAAGTATCAAAACGACCAAGGCCCCAATAGCTATCAAACCATATTTTAGGGCATTTAACTTCGCTTTTTTCTTTACTTTCTTTCGGAACAGTTCATGAATTCCCAAAATTGCCAGTATGGGAACGCATAGCTCCAGTATCACTTGTATTGATGAAACCGCCCTGAACTTATTGTAC
>NW_017827000.1:0-292 GCF_001891065.2 Hippocampus comes
ACTGGATCGTTTCTGATTATGACACCGCGAATTAAATGAAGACTTAATCCTTGAATGATTGCCTCCAGTAAGCACTTTGAGTCTAAATCAAACAACAGGGTGCCCCAATTCAGATTTACCCTCCTGCCAGGTTTAGTCATGTCTTACCACCCACTCATTTGTATGTTAAATCATTAATACATTACACCCACTGTGTAAAGCAAGGCATTACCGGTACATTTCTCATCGTACATTAAGTTGATTCTTTTCCTCCCTCGTCATTTTAATATAAGAGGTGGTGGAGGGGGGGGGG
>NW_017827001.1:0-292 GCF_001891065.2 Hippocampus comes
ATGCGATATTAACATGCCTCAAATGGATGGCTTAAGTTTATTGGCCAAGATTCCCGAAGTTCATCCCACCTTAAAAACAGTTATGGTTTCTGCCTATGGAGATATGGATAACATCCGATCAGCAATGAATTTAGGGGCTTTTGATTTTGTTACCAAACCCATTAATTTTGAGGATTTAGAGGTCACCATTAATAAGGCAATAAAAGAGGTTGAGGTACTAGAAAATGCTTTGTTAGCGGAGGAGTTGGCCGAGAAAAATAAACATTTGAAAGAGCTGGACGAGTTAAAATCA
>NW_017827002.1:0-292 GCF_001891065.2 Hippocampus comes
AGAATAAATAAAAGATGGACACAAAGTCCGATGGGGGGTAGTTCTCGAAGACTTCCTCGCTTCAAGTAGATGATGAAAGTGTGAGGGCGAGTGACAGAATAGCAGGATGCAACTTTGGTTAAAAATAAATCAAAGAAGAAGCGCTTGGCAAAGAATGTGACGCTGCTAGCTAAAGCGGCTCTTGTGGAAGGAGGGCTGGTTACTATGGGGACGAGAGACTCCTGCTGGCGCCTCGTGAAACATGAACTAAATACACACCACTGCCACTTCCCACTATTGGAAACTACGTTTA
>NW_017827003.1:0-292 GCF_001891065.2 Hippocampus comes
TTGCACTGAACTCACATCAGATAAGGCGAGGCCAGACGGCCTGAGATAAGCTCTTTGAGCGTCTCCATCTGCACAGTCAGCACCAGGGAGATGTTCTCCCCTGCAGCCGTCTCACATGACGACTGATGGCCGGGCGGCTGATGCCGGCTCGTTTGCGGCCCAGCACTGTTACTAATGAAGCGGAGGGACCCAAGGCCTTCTGACTGACTGCCCTGTCTCTTGCAATCCCCCACCCCTCCCCCACTCGGGATTGCTCATGAGTGCTTTGACACACGCTAACAGTCTCCTATCT
>NW_017827004.1:0-292 GCF_001891065.2 Hippocampus comes
AGTAGGTCGCCGCCTTCCTTGGCCCCCTCACTTATGTGAGGGGGCTTTTTTTCTTAAAGTCCTTATCATCATTTTTCTGATCAAGAATCTTGGACAAAAGTTGAGTATATTTTTTTCTACGTACTCTAGGTAGGGCCCAAAAACGAGGGTTTCTTTTTTACTGTTGCCATGAAAACACGAAGATTGTCCGAGTTTCAGGGCCGATTTGTCTATACTAATTGTACCGACCCTAAAGTGCAAAAAAGTATAGGCCAGACCATCGATTATATGCTAACCGAATCTATTGTGTGAA
>NW_017827005.1:0-292 GCF_001891065.2 Hippocampus comes
CACTGAATAAAAAAAACAAGTGTAAAAATATAGATACATAGAAAGATAGATTTCATATTTTTTTCCTTCCAAGCCGAATGAGTCAAAAAAAATTTTTTTTGTTTTATGATTTGAGACACGGGTATTTTGAGTTAAAACTCACGACTGTATTCTTCAAATGAATACAATATCTGTGATCTATAGTTTTTTCCTCACTAGGGGCGCCCTTCTTCCTGAGATGTCATTTAGTACACCCCCCCCCCACCCCCGCCCACTTATGACCTCCAAAAAAGGTGTGTGAGAGCAGCTGTGC
>NW_017827006.1:0-292 GCF_001891065.2 Hippocampus comes
GCACACCACAATGAGCAACACCCGAAAATGAACAAAACCGAAACCTGCACACACACAAATCTCTCCCTGGCCCCATTTTCCCCTTCCACCCCTCAAGATCGACTTGGGACCAATCTGCGGCATACTGGTCGATCATGGGCACGCCTGCTCTAAACTGTCCCTCAGTGTGAGTGTGGGGGCAGATGGTTGTCGGTCGATGTGTGCGCTGCAATTGGCCGACAACCAGTGCGGGGTGTACCCCGTCTACTGCCCAAAGGCAGCTGGGATAGGTTCCGGCACGCCCGCGACCCTC
>NW_017827007.1:0-292 GCF_001891065.2 Hippocampus comes
CATCACCGACAGACGCAGGCCGATCTGCTTGGACGTGCCCGCCGCCCCACGCGCATCCGTGTCGCCACTGCCGGCCCGCTGGACCGAGATCCGCCCCTCCTGCGGCACGCCCCGGCGATAGGTCAGCAGCTGCGCCGCAACCATCAAACGATTGATCAACGAGCTGCCCGCCCCGGCCGACAGCAGGCGCGTGGTCCCCAACACACCGTCCACACGGTGCCGCAATGCATAACCGTCAACCAGGGGCTCCAGGTGCAGGTCCGACGCCCCGCACCGCACCGCCTCGGCGAAC
>NW_017827008.1:0-292 GCF_001891065.2 Hippocampus comes
AGCTAGCATGAGAGCTAACTAACAAGCTAGCCGGAGAGTTGGACAGCAGCAATTAAATTGGTCCAATTTCCAACTAAATTGGTCAACATATCCCTAAGTAAAACTCAAACCAAAAAACATTCCATTTGTATTTGTACATGAATAACACGCCGCAAGCAATCGGTTTGCTCTGTTACTTTATTGAGTCTGGAGGATAACAGTCAAACATCCTGCATCCTGCTGCAAAATGTTTTATTAGGAATTAAAGGCAGACAAACACATTTGAAAAGAAGTTACAAAAGTGGAGCAGGAC
>NW_017827009.1:0-292 GCF_001891065.2 Hippocampus comes
AGATGGAAATCTGCGATAGTCACCGCACCGTCTTGTCAGATTCACAGTTTGAACTTAAGCCGCGAAGAAAGAGGCCTGTTCAACCTAAAGGCACTTTATCTGTGCCTTTGACAACCAGGTGGGTAACATCAGCTGGCTCCTCGCAAGGCCTAGTTCAAACAGATGCCTTCGGACAACCGCTGAAAGCAAATAAGTGTCTTTGAATCCAAATTGCTTCTTTCTATCTTTTTGGGCAGGGGAGTCAAACTCATTTTTGCTGCGGGCCACATTGGAGTCACCGTTTCCCTTGGAG
>NW_017827010.1:0-292 GCF_001891065.2 Hippocampus comes
CCGAGGACGGTAAGACCAAAACCGATAAAAAAAATACGCAAAAATCAAAGCGATCTGCACCTTCGATCAATACCTTAAAACATTGGCTATATGGTGGGCGTATGTCAGAAACTGAAGAAATAGCGGCCTATAGTGCTTTTGAGGCCCTCGCCCAAAAAGATTTTTCACAATTTGCCTTAGAAGAACATCACGAGTTGCGGGCCCTAATCCGGTTGATTGCCAAACGAATGGCCAACAAAAACAACCGTAGGTTTGTCGCATCGCGCAAACGCCACAAAATTGATATCAAAAA
>NW_017827011.1:0-292 GCF_001891065.2 Hippocampus comes
CCGCATCTCACGTCCGATGCTGGCAACTGGCAAGTCTGATTAACTGGTTTCGGCGTTTACCGTGAGGCTAGTCAGGAATTGTCGAAGGGCTTGTATATATGAGTGGATCAACAAATCCACGTTGAATCGAATTATTGGAAGAGGGGGGTTCGTTCGATCCGGCGTTCCGAAGCGAGGTTGAAAAGCGGAAGCTCGGCGAAATTATTCCTGCCCGACAACCCGATTTCAAAACGGGGACGGCTTTGGCAATTTCTCCGACCTCAAAGTGCACTCGACAGGCAGAGCTGCCAGC
>NW_017827012.1:0-292 GCF_001891065.2 Hippocampus comes
CTCCATGTTATGGTACGGTTTTTGAAAATTTAGAAAACGGATTGGTTTATAGTGGGAAATAGCAATGTTAAATTATCGCATTTCTTTGGCTATTTGGGCAATCTGTTAATACGAAACAAAAATAAGTAACGTTATTACATAACAAAAGTATTTTGGATGCGGCTATGAAATCAGCTACATTTGAACAATACCCAAAACTAATAAGATGAAAAAGACTGTACTATTGTTATTCATGGGACTTTTGGCCTTTGGCCTTCAGGCCCAGACAGCAAAGATCGAGTTTGACCAAGAA
>NW_017827013.1:0-292 GCF_001891065.2 Hippocampus comes
TTTGTCAGTACTTTACTGGAGTATTCATTCTTTGGACTCTTACTCGCCCCATTGGCTAACCTCTGAATTCTTTGTCGAAATTGCTTTGTTACGTTTTCTACCTCATAAATAGATATAAATAGGAGTTAAGGCAAAGGCGGTGGAGTTTTTGGACTTGGAGGGCGGCAAATACCGCGGCAGCATTTGGAACACGATGGCGGAACATGCACCAGGAAGCATTTTCGACAATGACGCAGCAGCAGTCAGTTTGCTCCTTCCGTGGCACCGTTTATGTGACTTGTTTGATGTTATC
>NW_017827014.1:0-292 GCF_001891065.2 Hippocampus comes
CCCTTTAAGTATTGGGTGCCGGGAGGCAAAATAACAAGGCCAGAGTGTTGCCAAATGCTGTGTTTTCTTAACAGCACACCTTTTTCATCCCAACAATATTTTTATATCAACACTGCCACCTAGTGTACAGTAAGACAACATAACAAAGTACCTACAGACACCCATTTCACTAATGATCAATCCAGCCAGTTAAGAAAGCTGGCTGTGCTGTATGTCTCTTGGTGCCCGCATCTATGAAGAGGAAAACACCGCCAAATACTTGGGAGATCATTCTATTTTCAGAGGTTGATGT
>NW_017827015.1:0-292 GCF_001891065.2 Hippocampus comes
CTAACTCTGGTTTTAAAACCTACTTTCAAGGCCGAACTTTGCACCGTAATCCTGTTTTGAAACCGGAATTTCAAACTAACTCCAACCCTGGGCCTAATTTGAAAAACTAACCCTGGCTTGAAATCATAACGCTGACTAAAAACCCTTCTTTTAAAACTTTAAAAGCTACTGGCTTCAAACCGTAATCTGTAACCCTTAAACCTGGGATTCAAATTGACTCCCTCACCTTAATTTTTATCCATATCTCTGATTTAAAGACGAATTTCAGACACCCACCAAGGTTTGAAACCCC
>NW_017827017.1:0-292 GCF_001891065.2 Hippocampus comes
GAGCACTCACTTGCCAAAGCTAGTTCCGCTGCTCATGCCGTTGAACTCGTCGTCCTCCGAGCTGGAATCCGACTCCGAGTCCGGCGGCTCGGTTCGGAGAAGCCGGTGACCGGAGCCTTTCTTCGCCTTCTTTCTCTTGCTGTCCCCGAGTCCGATGAGGGCGTTAAGCTCCTTCCTCTTCTTCATTTTCTTCTGAGGCGTCAGCGAGCCCGGCGAGCTCGACTTAAAGCCGACTAAATCCAACGTTTTGTCCAGCTTGCTGGCTGACTTGCGGTTGAAGCTAAGCTAACGC
>NW_017827019.1:0-292 GCF_001891065.2 Hippocampus comes
GGGGAGAAATTGGGCCTTACTCAAACCGACACCAAGATGACGAGAGCCGAGACGCGTGTCCGGCAACTGCCGCCTTGGGCCTAAGCGGGCCTTACTATCCGAGAGCGAGTCAGACAACGAAAAGCCACCCGAAACGAGCGCGGCAGTTATCGTTGAAACGGCGCAAAGCATCGTCCTTCAAATATGCTTTGTGGTCTCGTCTTCTTTTTTTATTTTCTTTCTAACAACAAAACGAATGCTCGGGAACCTGACAATGTCATCTGTCAAGTGCGGCGAGCACACGTGGCTGCCA
>NW_017827020.1:0-292 GCF_001891065.2 Hippocampus comes
CTGGAGTGTCTGAGGTGTTTTTTTGCTGAAGCTGCATTCAACAAAAGTGGGAAATTTCCCCAGTTTTTTGATCGGAGATTGGAAATTTCTCAGTTTTTCTGAATGCAGCACAAGCTGTTTTTACCTTCCAAAAAAATTTCGCCACCTCCAAGAGCATCTCGGAGGATGTTTTATTCGGTCAGTGGAGGCTTGTGCTGCGTTTGAGAAAACCCAGACAGTAGAATTATTTATTTATTTTTTTAATGAGGAAAAGTGCGAAAATTTCTTCAAAGGAAGAATGAGAAACATCCCA
>NW_017827021.1:0-292 GCF_001891065.2 Hippocampus comes
TATGAACCTATACGAAGAGATGGGTGCCGCAATTGGCAATTATGTAAAGGATGTAAAATCAAAGAACTTTCCAAGTAACGATGAGAGTTATTAGATTATGGATTTTAGAAAATGGCACGAAAAATTGTTCTTTTGCTTTTGATTATTTGTAATGTTGGATGCGACCAAATTTCAAAAGATATAGTAAGAAAAAAGATTTCCACGGATGAAATTATTGAAGTTTATAAAGATAATTTTATCCTTACGAAAGCCGAAAACACTGGAGCTGCTTTAGGCTTGGGTCAAAACCTTC
>NW_017827023.1:0-292 GCF_001891065.2 Hippocampus comes
TTAAAAAGAATGGATTGCGCTGTCGATCAGGCAGATAAGTTAAGGATAGCCCCCCCATCATCGTAGTAAAATCATCGATTTCCTGGCCATCGAATACACTAAATAATTGCAAGGCAAAATTGATCAAGCCCAAAGCTGTACTACGTTCTGTAGGGGTAAATTGATAGGAACTATAATTGTAATTGCCCAATAATCCTAATTGCCAATTCCGATTTAAATCATAAGTAATATAGGCCTGAATATCTGTAAAATTGGGGGTGTATTCTCCCTTTGTATCTAGGGTTCCCAGCAA
>NW_017827024.1:0-292 GCF_001891065.2 Hippocampus comes
GCAATTTTAACTCTCTTGGGTTCGATTGCACATTAGCACTGATTAGCGGTATGTTGAAAAGGGCTCAGAGGTTAAAATACACAAAGGCCGTGTTTATGCACGTGTGTGTTTGTGTGTAGCAATGTTATAGTATACAACTCACAGCACAGCTTCATGATGATATCCAGAATTTCACATTCCTGAGAAGAAGGGCGGAGTGCACGTTACTGTACAGCAATGCACTCCTCTAAATAGCATGAGATAACTATTGAACACGGCCAAGGCAACCTTTCAAGTTACTTTAACAAAAAAA
>NW_017827025.1:0-292 GCF_001891065.2 Hippocampus comes
TCTCCTTACCTTCACAGTGAATCGGTTGACTCCACTTGCCATTGACGCAGGTGGCGGAACCCCCGCTTTTTTCACCTGGTTGGATGCAGCGATACTCTATGACCTCATCGTTGACGTATTTTTCTTTGTTGTCAGCGAAGGTCATCGTGACTTCTGCACCTTTGGGCTTGGAGCAGTATGCTAAAAATACAAGACAAATCATGTCACATTTGAGCTCCCCTGTAAGGTGTGGTGGGGGGTTGAAAAGTGGCTGCCGATTCCCTTGAGAATTTCAATGAGTGCGTAAAAATGT
>NW_017827026.1:0-292 GCF_001891065.2 Hippocampus comes
TTTGGGATTTTTTTTAACTATTTCTGAAAGCTTTGAGAACAATTTTTGATTCCAATTCTTTTCTTTTTCATGTTTGATTTTGTATTTCTCGAAATCATACCGAAGAGTTGCCGATTTCGATCCTATTACAGTATCGATAGTAATAAAGTTTACATTTACACCTTTATATTTTTTTTCTTCTACTGATAGGGTGATTGCTATTTTAGAACTTTCCAAATAAAATGATTTATCTACTGAGGATGCAGGTTTTATATAGATAGTTGTTCTTTGTGGGGTTTTTATTTCACCTTTC
>NW_017827027.1:0-292 GCF_001891065.2 Hippocampus comes
AACTACTTTTGTCACGTACAGAGGGAGAAAGAGTACTCCACAGCAATGTAATAGCATAGCTAACTGGCCACCAAGAGGCAGTGTCATATTAGCCAGACAGAAATAATACACAAAGACGAGCTTCACAACTCCAGAAGGTGACTCCATTGGCTTGTAGTAGCAGTGGTTTGTGACAGAGGTAGTATTGTGATATCATCTGTCTATATGTGTTGCTGCACCTTTTGGTTTCAACTATCCATTTTAACTATCACAAAATTGATGCTAGTTTCAATACAGAAAATGGGACTTCGTA
>NW_017827028.1:0-292 GCF_001891065.2 Hippocampus comes
TGATGTGTTTTGCATCCATATTTTGAGGCTCTTGACTCCAGAGCCCCACCTCCATTTTTGTTGGTCATGTCTTGCTGCTGCTGGTGTCAGAGCGGTTCATCCTGTGCCCCCATGACTGCCTTGGATTACAATGCCTGTGGCTCTTGTGGGAATCAGGCCTTGATGTCTGTAGGATCTGTCCCTGCACCTGTGGAAACCTGCAGGATTTGGCGAAACAATTCTTCAGTGAATTATCACATGTACAAATTTATTTGACCATGTGGTCATCCATACCAAGCTAGTGATACAGGTG
>NW_017827029.1:0-292 GCF_001891065.2 Hippocampus comes
TTTTTTTTTTAATCGAAAGCCATGACAACACAACACACGCTAACAAAATTGCAAGAAAAAAATAAAATGCAAATTCCTCGTGCTTTTCGGTCCTCACCAAAAATCTAGTCACCAAATTGGTCAGATGCGCCAATGGCATGCGCCCAGCGAGGCGCAATGCGGTCTGACAAATTCCCAAGCACGGTAAACTAGACGTGCCCCCGCATGAAAATGAGGGTGTGTCGTGTCGGTTTATATGCACGGGCACCTGGTTACAAAAATAAGGCCCTTAGGGTCCAAAATGGTAGAGCCC
>NW_017827030.1:0-292 GCF_001891065.2 Hippocampus comes
TTGTTTGTCTGTGTGTGCCCTGCAAATGGCCGGCAACAAGTTTGGCCTACTGCTCGAAAATGGCTGGGATAGGCTCCGGCATACCCGCAACCCTCATGAGGATAAGCGGGATCAGGCCCAAGTCAGCAGGGAGGAATGTACAAGGCTCACTGACACCTGACACAAACACCTGAATTTCTCTTTTCTTTTACTGAAAAGGTTCGGTGCCATCCATGGTTTGCTTTTCTCTCAGACAAGACAGAAATGGCCCTGAGGCGATGACGTCCTTTTTGCTTAGCAGGACATGGATCTG
>NW_017827031.1:0-292 GCF_001891065.2 Hippocampus comes
TTTTCGCTGACACAAAATAAAAGCTGGGACTCAAGACGTGGTTTTCATCCCAATAAGGCAGTTATTGGAAACAACAAATGATCCAACCACCTTTGCCAGAACGAGTCATTTCATAATGAACACGAATAGAGTGGTGTACTCGCTGTTCCCATCGTAGTGTTCGACAGTATGTCTCAACTCCACTCAGGTGTATTTCACGAGCACTTGAAAACAATCGGCACTGTATGCAAAGTGCTGTACATGGAGCAAAAATCATTCCTTCAACAACAAACCATAAAACATCAATGACAAT
>NW_017827033.1:0-292 GCF_001891065.2 Hippocampus comes
GAGAAAAAGAATGACGTGCTCAAGTCAAGTGCAGATTGCATCAAATTCACTTAAGGATAAACAGTAACGCGGTATTTGTTCGTTGTTGTCTCTCACCAATATCCAAACGTGCACAGGTTTGCGCCGGTGCACACTAAACTCGTGCAAAAAGAGCTCTGCGGCTGATTCCTGGTCTCTGAGCTCTGATTGGACGGAGGAAGTCACGTTGCCCCGGGAGCCTGTCAGTCTGATGCCGCACCATTGTTCCCCGGCAGCCGGAAGGAAGGCTGCTGCTGCTGCTGCTGCTGCTGCC
>NW_017827035.1:0-293 GCF_001891065.2 Hippocampus comes
AAAAAAAAAACTGATTAGCATGAGCTGTAGGAGGAAGATATTAATGGAGGAGCGAGAGCTTTGTGGCAGCAAAATCCGTGGCCTAATGGACTGTATTGACCACATTAATAAAATAGAATGTCTTCCTAATGTCCTCGCCTAAGTGCATTAGATTTTTGCCTCGACGACGCTGCTGTTTGTTTGTCCGAATGGCAGCCAGATACACTCCAAACATGCTGTTATTGCTAGCTGCCCTCCAAAAGTGAAGCCTGGTGCATTGACTACCCAACCGCAATAATAATAATAATAATAAT
>NW_017827036.1:0-292 GCF_001891065.2 Hippocampus comes
ACACACACACACACACAGATTGACAGACTTGCCGAGTTCATTTGTTCAGTAACCAAGATGGTAACTCAGTCTGACTTAAAAGTTGTTGAGGTTGCATTGAGATACTAATCATCACAATAATCCTAATAATAATAATAATTGGTCCATCACCTCCAATGATGAGCGGGCTGCTCCGGTCGTGAGCTGCCTTGGACGGACTAGAGTCTGACTCCGAGTCTTTGGTCAGAGCGAAGGTCACCGGGGTGTCCTTGCTGACCGGAGGCTTCTCATGGGAGCAAGACAGCTCGTCTGC
>NW_017827038.1:0-293 GCF_001891065.2 Hippocampus comes
AAAAGATTTCATCGATTTGAGATTTATTCTGCTCCATAAATAAGATAGATACACAATGACTAAATTTGGCCTTAAAAATTGCACATCCATTTTAACAGGTCAGTAATAATTCAGACACAAATAGCCGCGATCTTCATATACCCTCAAAATCGTGATTCAATTCATTCCAAAGTAGACAAAAACAGAAGCCACCCGTCACTTCGTGTAAAAAACACTTGACAAAAAGCTGCTACTAAGGCATATGGGTAAACAATCACATTGACTCATGGCGTATACTTACAATAATGGGGGGG
>NW_017827039.1:0-293 GCF_001891065.2 Hippocampus comes
TTTTTTTTTCCCAGTTTGTGTCAGATGGGACTGGTTGGGAATAAAATATGGTGATTAAAGAAAATTTTAAAAAACAGCCTCTCACCTCTGCTGCTACAAGGCAAGATTTGTTCCTTCAGCAGATTGCCATGACATTTAAAGTCATGCTTCCAGAAGACATGTGACTCTTGTTTGGCTGAGGAAGAAGAGTTAGATTGTACTCGATTGTGTGTCTTCCTACTTGCTGGTTGAAACACGTGGACAAAATTGTTGGTACCCCTCTGTTAGTGAAAGAAAAACCCACAGTGGTCACA
>NW_017827040.1:0-293 GCF_001891065.2 Hippocampus comes
AACTATCTTGGTAATCTCCTGTTCGCCTTCGCCAACATCTTTATTGCCAATCCAATGGCTTACAGAGCCAACCTCTCCATCAGTTCCCTTGAACTCTTTCTTCATGTCCGGGTCTTTTTTGTTCCAAGGTGACCACTCATCTTGTTTTTTTAATGACTTGAGGTATTCAAACACTTCACCTTTTGGCTTGTTTATCACAGCCGAACGTGAAACGTCATAACTTTTTGGTGCTATAAGTGCCAAGAACAGCACCAGACCAACAATACCGAGTAAAATGTAAAGTACAATCATGA
>NW_017827041.1:0-293 GCF_001891065.2 Hippocampus comes
AACTATATTAATTATTAACCTTGCTTTGAAACATTCGCAACACTTGTTAGCGTTAGCAAAGACTAGCTAAAGTAGAAGTGCGGATTTGACAGCTCATTTCAGTCTGTACTTTTTTTTTAAAAATGTACTTAATTGACTTCAAAACTGCTTTGCTTTCGTTCGAGGAGCAGCAAGCGATACAAAACCATCTTTATTTTGATCGCACTTTCACAAGAGCCGTCGTCCTAGCAAAGAGCTTCGCAGAACATACCACACCATATAAGACAACGGTTGTTTTACAGATATGACAGAAA
>NW_017827042.1:0-293 GCF_001891065.2 Hippocampus comes
TTTTTTTTTTCCATTTCCATTCCAAAGTTCCCAAAATAGGCACTGAAGTCTGTCCCAATTGGCAGCACGCCTTCTTTGGGGTTGTGCTTGCAGTCGTACATTTGCTTGAGTTTATTCAAATAATCATAATGTATATTTCAAAAGAACATCAAAGACGCGTGACAGTTTGAGAAAAAGTAATCAAAACACAAACATACATTCATCAACAAAACAGAACAGTTTTTCACATCCTGATTACTTGACTTTGGAGTCAGCCAATCCTCCATCACACGTCTCCAGTTGGTCCAGAATGC
>NW_017827043.1:0-293 GCF_001891065.2 Hippocampus comes
TGTGTGTGTGTGTGTGTGTGTGTGGTGGGGGGGGCTCATTTGCGTGAGACTGATTTAAAACATGGATGGGCTGATAAACAATATTCTGAATGAATATTAAAACCAGAGATACTGCTGAAGACGTGTGCCCGCAAGCGTACAATTTATGACTTATTCATGCCGCAAAGATACCTTATTTATGGCACATGTGTGTTGTTTTATTTATAAACGGTGCAGTTTGCTTGAATAAGGAGTTCATAATTCATTGGCATCAATCTCAGGGGAAGTCAAATTTCATGAATGGTGTTGGCTTT
>NW_017827044.1:0-293 GCF_001891065.2 Hippocampus comes
AATGGACTGATATTGAAAACATCAAATTCAATGCGGCATCAGGATATTTAAAACTCTATACAAAACTGCAAAAAATAGTGGTTTTGCAGCACTCCTCAGGATTTGTTGAATTCCTTAGAGAAATGGAATCAAAAACTAGGTTCGATACAGAGGAATTGGGGATTCCTTTCAAAATTTAAATTACTGAGCACAACAAAGGCTATAATTCATTGTGGTTTTGTGCCGCACTAAAATAAAAGTATTAATCAATGGCTCCTGACTTGTCCACTTCATTTTTCAATTATTTGTAATAT
>NW_017827046.1:0-293 GCF_001891065.2 Hippocampus comes
CCCCTCTTCACTGCAAACTCTACCTTGAAAAGCAGACCCGCTACACGTGTCTTGACTTCCTCTCTTTCTCCGCGCGGTGCCGCAGATGGCCGAGGAGATCAGCAAGCCGCTGTCGTCGGCCCAGAAGGTCACCATGGTGTCCAGCGGCGGCGCGGACGTCGGCGCCGCCAAGCTGGCCGGCGAGGTCCTGGAGATCATGACCCGCGTGCCCTCGGCTGTGGAGAAGCTCACCGGAGTGGACATCTCCCAGGTACGCTTCATGAGTTGATCCCCCGCTGGCTCACTTCAGACAC
>NW_017827047.1:0-293 GCF_001891065.2 Hippocampus comes
AAAAAAAAAAAAAAAGAGAAAAAGGAAAACCGATAATAGGCCATTTATTGTGCATGAAAAGTACAGCGCCACATACCGTGGAAAACAAAATGGCTTTTTTTGCGTCACAATCAAGCGACTGATGCCACTCTACCGTAACTACCGCTCCGTGGCGGACGGGCGAGATGGGACCAACCTCACCCGGAGCACAACGTGAAGTGGTCCCGCACACCTCGCAAGCACTAGAGCAGCGGTGGAGGCGTGTTTGTTTTCGTCAAGTGTCCTCGGGCCGAGTCACACTGAAGGCGGCGGCG
>NW_017827048.1:0-293 GCF_001891065.2 Hippocampus comes
CGCTTTCCCAATATTACCCTGACCCACTTCCCTTGAACTTGACCAAGAAATAGTTGATGAATCGACATGTTATCTCCCCTCAGTTGCCTCGCGTGATGGACACCGCATCCGAGGGGCTGGACCTGCGGCGGTGGGGTCGCGTCCTCAGAGCGACGTCAGAGAAGATCCGAGAGGTCAGATATTTCACAATGCAATATTTTTTCGGCTCCTTTTACTATCCCACCCCGCCCAATCCCTTCAGACATCCGCTCTTGAGGTCTTGCTGGCTATTTATAACCTCTTCATCATCATCA
>NW_017827049.1:0-293 GCF_001891065.2 Hippocampus comes
AAAAAAAAAACAACACACACAAAGTGCATTTGATGAACAATAATTTGGAGCTGCGCCTTAAAACAAAACCTTTGGACTTGAACAACCAATTGGAATGATTACAAATATTTGCCACCAAAACAACAGCGATGATGTCATTAACCGCAATGGTTTTTATTCCCGAAAAAAAAATAAACATTTCAAAAAACACTGAAAGAAAACCATTTTTACTGATCTCATTTTCCTTCATTTATAAAACAGTTTCCTGGGCCCAAAACTTCGATTCCTGTCCAAGTGAGGAGGCGCGATTTTTT
>NW_017827050.1:0-293 GCF_001891065.2 Hippocampus comes
ATCTACTTACAATTACCGGTAAGTGTTGGCAGAACGGGTTGTTAATTTTATGTCACCTAATAAAGTAACCGACAGTATAATCTGACTAGTACCATAACGAAGTTACTATTAAAGTCATCAGTCAATTAACTTTTTCAAGATAATTGTGGCAACACTGACTACGAACTTGATGTTGCTTCCTATAAAATGCGACAAAATATCTGACGCGCACAGGCAGTGCAGGACTCTGGCCGTGTAGGATACGACGGGCCTCCAGCGAGGGTGTCAATTGAATGTTTTCCAGCCCAGCACCT
>NW_017827051.1:0-293 GCF_001891065.2 Hippocampus comes
ATGTGTCCATTCATCTATTCATTAGCAGACTGACTGAAGATTGAAAGTTGATCCAGGAGGGCTTTATTAAAACAGTCTTGGTTAGCATTCGTGTTATTGAGCAAAGCCTCAATTTACACTCGAACAAATTGAACAAAACCTCCATACTAACTCTCACACACAAAGTGAGGTTCAAAGGTCGGATCCCCCCCACCCCTGATGTCACCCCCTATAATTTCCAGCCCAATTTCCAGGAAATAAATGGCCTCATGTGACACTCAATTCTCCGCTTATTGGTGAAACATGAATATGGA
>NW_017827053.1:0-293 GCF_001891065.2 Hippocampus comes
AGGTTCACAAACTTTTTTTCCTGAATTTCAAAGCTAACAATTGCCATTCTGTTCCAATATGATTCCTGTTTCCGTGTTTGTGCTGAAGCTGGACCCTGTGTGTGTTTGTGATGGCAGAAAAGGACGGGCTGAGTCTTTCAGTCATTTGCGCTTTAGGGGCACGTTTGTGAATAAATTTAGAGCCCACACTGGTTCGTGTCAAAATGGCACGAGGCATGAGGCGCTCCGACTGAGGACACGGACACGGTGCGTAAGTTCTGGCTTAGGTTAGAGTTAGCTAACTTACAGTCCAT
>NW_017827054.1:0-293 GCF_001891065.2 Hippocampus comes
CAATGATGTCTTTGCCATTTCCTTTTTTTGGGAAAGGGCGGCAATTACTTTTTCAGCTGAGGTCACAGGTTGCTGTGCCGCAAGGAATTGAACCAAAAGAAGTGATAAGAAAGGCAAAAAATGTCTCATTTCGGGCGGAATTGAATTAGATACGGAAGGTATGAATTAGTAGTTGTCGGAACAAACGGGTTTCAAAGAAAGAAATTAGCAAGTAAAACTTAAAACTTTATCAGTATGGCGAAAAAGCGTTTATGTAGTGATATTCAGTAATAGGCCCATTTCTTAATCGCAAT
>NW_017827055.1:0-293 GCF_001891065.2 Hippocampus comes
CAAGAGGCAAAAGCAGCAGGCAGTGGACAATATACACTATTTGGGAGAGACCCGGGCGAAGCTGCCGCAACCATCAAAGATGTAAATAGTAGAAACACCATCACAGATGTTTCCCACTTTTACCAAACCGTTCAAGATGGTATGGCCATGGACTTGTTTCTCGAAAAACTGATGCAGCAACCTTCAGTTTGTTTCGATACAGAGACCACTTCGATAAACCCTTTAGAGGCTGGGTTGGTGGGCATTGCATTCTCTTGGGCGTCGGGCAAAGGATTTTATGTGCCTTTCCCAGA
>NW_017827056.1:0-293 GCF_001891065.2 Hippocampus comes
CTTTCAGGGCCGATCCGAACGCGGCTGAAATTATACGTTTTTAGGATGATTTATTGCACGGCGGTTTTTACTGAGTTACTGGCTAAAAGTGGGTCTTTTTGTCCTTATTTCCCCCCGCTTGTCCTGTCAATGCATTTTGTCCTTTCGTTGCGCCCCCCCCCCTCACTACGTGACTCTGTTTTCAAGGAAAAAGGTTACAAAAATGAAAAAAGTCGAGATTTTCATATAAATAGTAACATAGTAATAGCTTTTCTTTCTGTCTAGTCTGTTCTCTCTGCGAACACCCCCCCCCC
>NW_017827057.1:0-293 GCF_001891065.2 Hippocampus comes
CCAGCGTCGGGCCGGATTTTATCAGAATAAACGATCAAAAGCTCTTCAATTTTCCAGGCAAGCGGGGCAAGACATCTGCCCCGGTCAGAAGCAGCGGCCGGACACCCGCTGCGCTTTCCGGGCTTCAGCGGCCGCGATCGGCAGGGCCGCCGCATCTGATTTTCAGGACGGGATGGCTGCCGGGTCGATGTGCCGCGTGACCGATGCGATCGCCTCGCCGGGACAGGCGGTCGGCCCGCTTGCCCGGCGCACTTGGCGCCTGCCCGGAGAGCCCCCGGCCCCCCGGCCCCCCG
>NW_017827058.1:0-293 GCF_001891065.2 Hippocampus comes
CACCCCTCCCCTGGATGTTCCGTTGAAGTCATAAGCCTGACCTCTAACCCATGAGCCTGACCGCTGCACTACCCATGTTGAACTTGGGCAGGCACGCATGCTTGGACGCATTATCCCGTACTCCTGCCTCTGACAGAGGTATGTGATGGATTAGGAGCTGAGGGGGGACTGACATGCATAAACAGGAACAAGAGCAACTGATCTTCAAGTTATGTCAGCCAGCACCTCTTCGGACATCTGGTGTGTCACCGTGGAAAACCTTAACTAAACATGGCGTTATTGCTAAAACCTGG
>NW_017827059.1:0-293 GCF_001891065.2 Hippocampus comes
AGTGTTTTGAATATCATATGGCTGTTCTTTGTTTGCACTGCTACTTACTGCTACTATTATATTACATTTTAGCACCATTCCATGAAATCATTACTATGCTAGCCATATTAAAATGCTGCTTAAAGGGTGTTGCTCAATACAAAATTAAATACCGGTAACTCAAAACACACTTTTTCCCAAACAATTTCCAGGAAGAAAGAACACACAGTATCGGGTGTCCTCTACGTCCGCTATAACGTTGGTGCCAAACTCAAGGCGCCGGGGCCAGATCTGGCCCGCCACATCATTTTATG
>NW_017827061.1:0-293 GCF_001891065.2 Hippocampus comes
CCTGCTACTCAAGGGGTCATCATCACTACTTTCAAGACTTTAATTAGCAGTACCAAATTGGCTATCGCTGATATTGAAGCAGCGATTGAGGTCATGGAAAAAGAGATTAATGCTGATAAAAAGGCATTTCTAAGCCAAGATAATCTGGAGCAATTGCAGTATAAACTGAACAACCTGAATTACGATTCGCAATTCAGGTTTTATAATTCAGCGGTAAAATTGAGTGAAAAAGATTTTGGCGCTTTCGTCCTTCAAGGTTCTCCAGCCTGCGCTCCACGCTTTTTGATTAATCG
>NW_017827062.1:0-293 GCF_001891065.2 Hippocampus comes
ACCGAGAACATTCAAGTACTTTAAGAACGTTTTGAATGACTCTCTGACTGGTCGTAAGTTTGATCCTTTTCAAGTCAGATACCTCGCAGCCGTAATTTGGCTCCAGTTGAGTTTAACAGCAGATGTCAGCTATGAATGTGGACTCGCACGCTCGCTTTACGAAAGCTTGCGGAGGGACTCACCTTCCCGGGACGAGGGTTGAGCTTCCCATGTTCCTTTTCTTTGGTGAGCTACGGGCAAAAAAACATACATCGCTATTAATACATCAGCAAGAAGAACGTCATCAAGGCACT
>NW_017827063.1:0-293 GCF_001891065.2 Hippocampus comes
CCTATCTTAAAACTGCCACCAAAATTCAAATGCAAACTTCCTAATTAATATTTATTAAATATGTCATTTAAAAATTCAACTGCTGAGTGAATTGTTTTTATAAACCGCTTATCCGCTGATGTCTTCGGGTGAGAGGCAGGGTACACTGTGAACTGGTCTGGACATACAACCTTTCACACTTGCAGACAATCTAACGTCTTCAATGAACCTACTGTTCATGTTTTGGGAATGTGGGAGGAAACAGGACTGCATTTCAAGATGATATAGAAAATTACACAACAGTTGAGTTTGAG
>NW_017827064.1:0-293 GCF_001891065.2 Hippocampus comes
TTTTTTTTTCCTTGCAGGATTGTTTTTGTCTGCACAACCTGAAAAATAAACCTACACCCCTGAAAGCCTTTTAAAGGCAACTGAAACCATAGAAGCACATCATTCTTGTAGCTTTTTAGCCAGACTCCCCGTTCACCTGCACAGGTAGAAAAGACACCTGACACCTTTGTGTTTATGACAAACAAAGCTGACTTTGGCCAGAATATTTCCCAAGTTCAGTGCTCTCATCTTCAACCTGAGAAATTGTGCGTGAAATACATTTTGAAGTTGATTTCTATTGTCCGATATGTGGC
>NW_017827065.1:0-293 GCF_001891065.2 Hippocampus comes
TATATCCAAAATCACTGGATGTTTCTGCACTCGCTTTGGCATCTATCAAACAGCGTTCGGCAAATTTTTTGGCAATCTTGTTTTTTTCCTGAGAGTATGCCAATTCAGCTCTGTAATACCGATACCAAAACGCTTCTGGCCTTAATTCGATAGCTTTTTCGAACCATACTTCTGCTTTATCCAAATCTATCTCTTTAAAGTAATAGAATTGGGCTGCATCAAAATAAGTCTGTGCTTTCACCTGCCCTTGGGCTTTTGTTATTTTCTCTTCTATTTCAGCAAGTATAGAGGCA
>NW_017827067.1:0-293 GCF_001891065.2 Hippocampus comes
AAAAAAAAAGTAAATCCAACACAATTTGTTCAACCAGCAGTTAAAACAGACAACCTCAAGGCATATTATGTTTAGGTTTTTGAAGTATTGAGTGTGCACTATTCATTTAGCAAGGTTCGCAGGGAAAAGAAGACGTACACAAGCAAGACAGTAACCTCTATAACAATTAAAAAAATGTCAGTTTTCTTATACATAAAAGTTCTGGTTTTATAGGTTCGGCTTAACACTAAAATAAAGTCAGTGATTCTAGTCACTGATGTTTACAAAAATATATAAAGCTTTTTAAAAAAATA
>NW_017827068.1:0-293 GCF_001891065.2 Hippocampus comes
TCGCGATGCTCCCGCTGATGAACGGCCTGGAGGTCAAGGTCATCGAACTGGCGTGGGCGGAGTAGAGGGGCGATCGCGGCATCAAAGATGCCAATAGGGAAACAGCCATTCCTGTCATTTGGCGCAGCCGAATCCCCGGCGTTTTTCAGGCCTGCGGCCTGACGACAGACAGCAATGCCTGTCCCCCTGGTGATGTTGATGTAAGCCTTACCCCTGCCGATCCTCAAGGTACGCCAGGGCCTCGGCCGGGTCCTCGGGCAGGTCCGGGTCGATGCCCCCGTCTTCTTCGACAC
>NW_017827069.1:0-293 GCF_001891065.2 Hippocampus comes
ACAGATGTTAAAAATATATCAGACATGCACATTTCCAGACTCCAGCCCGTTCCGGTGGGCTTTTGGCCAGCAAATTTGTTGCTGTAAGTGATTTGTCTGTCCCTGTCTTTTGTCTTGTAATCGAAGACTGCAACTGTGTGTATCATTTCTTTCATGATGTCTTACCGATTTGGTTTTTGTTTCTGTCGTTGTAGTCTTCAAGTTTTATGTGTCTCACGGTGCTTTCAGAAACCTACCTTGGGACTACAGCTGAAAATCAGCATTTATGCTAAGTCTGGCGCATTTACACTGTT
>NW_017827071.1:0-293 GCF_001891065.2 Hippocampus comes
TTAAAAAAAAAATCTAAGGAATTTTTGTGGAGGTTTTTTGTGCCAAAAATATTTCTGAGAATCCCGTTTACAGATTTAAAAACTTACAGATTTAATATACTTTGTAATTATTATTATTACTCCAAAGTCACCCAATGCAAGTTGTTTAGCTGTTCGTGGCTTGTGTAGCGACAACGGAAAACAACGCTGTTTTGAAGTCATTACGTGAAAAACATTCCATGACATAATCGTAATCGTTACCTCGGCCAAGCATAATGGGGCATGTCAACTTCCCGTTTTAATGATGTCTTCTT
>NW_017827072.1:0-293 GCF_001891065.2 Hippocampus comes
TTTTTTTTTTTTTTTTTTTGCAATTGGATACATGAATACTAAAATATATGCTAGCTGCACTCCATTCAACATTCACTCGACTCCTCCGTTATATCGTTCTATTTTTATTGTTAACCAAACCCTCAATTCAAGTTCCTGCTCCCCAAAATTCTAAATTTGCTCTTCAAAGGAAAAGAAAGTTCATTTGAGTCGTGACGCCACCCGTGCACCCGCTATTGTCTTGTAAAGAGAATCCACCTGTGAGTAGAAGGCGAGGAAAGGAGGGAGCGGACCAAGGAAGGAAGGACTAAAGG
>NW_017827073.1:0-293 GCF_001891065.2 Hippocampus comes
TTTTTATCTGCCATATGTTTTTTGAAAAGAATTGCAAGGTAATTCAAATAATTGCTGAAATGAGAATCATTTGTGTCAGCTCACCATTTTTTAGATGGGGCAGTAGTATTTATCTTTAGATGATCAATAAGAATGTTCCACTTATGAAGAAATTGCTCTTTCTCTCTGTAATCTTATGTTTTGCTTGTAAAACTCCTGAAGGAAATTCTGAAATCACAGCATGGCAGGCCCAAGCCGAAAACGTGACCATCATCCGTGATGACTTTGGGGTGCCCCATATTTATGGCAAGACC
>NW_017827074.1:0-293 GCF_001891065.2 Hippocampus comes
ACGTAATCGCTCCCTATCGACAGAGAACGTAAAATACATAACAGGGATATGCCGAGCTCGATGCTCGGACGAATGGACGTTTCAGTTTTCAAGCCATGCAAAGGGTCGCTCCGTTAAATCCCTTCATTTGAATCAATCACAGGTGACCTTTTACTGCCACCGTGGAGTGCGCAAAGCCTTGATTAGGAGCGCCGGCGCTCGTTAGTCACAATGTCCATCTGCTCTTTTCCATCCCACACCTTCTAATCAGACCCAAGCACTCAGACATCTGCAACTTTCTTTGGCTGATTATC
>NW_017827075.1:0-293 GCF_001891065.2 Hippocampus comes
TGAGTCAAAATGACTTCAATGACTCGTATTGGTCCAAGACGTTTGCAATTAATCATTTTGTATTATTTCAAAAGGACAGAAATAGCCAAGAGGAATTCAGGTAAAACTTAGCCAAGCGACAAAAAGAATGAGTCTAAAAAGTTTCCCAAAAGCTGAGTGATAGTCCAGACACTTCTGGGCCAGTTCGGAATGCACGTAAAAAGGCAGACAGGTATGGGAGTGATACACCAGCCATGAAAATGAAGCATGGGCAACAAGAACAACAATAGGAAGGAGGCGGGGGGGGGGGGGTG
>NW_017827076.1:0-293 GCF_001891065.2 Hippocampus comes
GCGCCGAGGCCCGTTTCTGGCCTTTTGGTTATTCCAAGAGTCAAGTCAGCTTGCTTGTCAAATATGTTCTACGTGCAACGTACGACACAGATGACATTTCTTTCCTCTCAACCACAGCGCAACCACATGAGAGGGAGAGGAGCCGCCGCGGGTGCAACACGCGCTGCGGGTGAGGCAGCGTTCCATTGTGTCGGCCCCCGGCGACAGACCAGCCCAACGGCGCACCCGAGGGTTGGTTCAAAAGCCACCTTTTATTTCACATTAATTTGCCTATTTTATCGATCATATCATTT
>NW_017827077.1:0-293 GCF_001891065.2 Hippocampus comes
TTTTTTTTTCCATGAACACATCTCCTCCATTTTACACTTTTAATTAAAGAAAACAGAGGCTGATACAGTACTGTAAATTACAAATCGCAATGGACGGTTGTTAGCTTTGAATAAATGACCTGGAAAAAGGAGCTTTCTCATTAGCTTCAGTGGAACCAAAAAGCAAATGGAAATACGTAACAGCCCTTTCTTCTGAAAATTCTGGATCGGCCGATATCTACCTGTAATGTCATAATTTGTCCGATTGATCAATGACAAGTCTGAAAATGGCCAGCCATTTTCAGACCCTTTTC
>NW_017827078.1:0-293 GCF_001891065.2 Hippocampus comes
GTTAGGAGCTGTTATCGTCCTTTTTTCTCTATAAAACTTTAGATAAGATTGTATTGCTTGGTTCGCCCCAAAATTAAAGGCAATACAGTTGCCGAATTCAATATTGTTGTGAAAGTGTCTTTTTCTGTTGTGAAGTTGTCGTAGTTGTATGCCAAATTGCATTTTATCGACTTTTTCTGCTTTTGAAGGAATGCCGTTTTGTTTCAAAAACGACCACGGTTAACAACTCGCAGAAAAGGTCTTAAAAACAAAAGGGTCTTGTCAAATTTGACAAGACCCTTTTACGAGAACAC
>NW_017827079.1:0-293 GCF_001891065.2 Hippocampus comes
TGGAGCATTTTTTACGGGTGGGCTCCAGAACTAAAGACTCCTTCGAAGAAGAAGCCACAATCCGGAGCACCACCAAGGTCAGTTGTTTGGCCAGATTGTAAAACTATAGGATGAAAGAGGAGATACTAATACTGGCCTAGGCCAAAAGCAGATGTCAACTACATGGGAAAAGTGTTCATCTGGACCATGATTATGCGCCTTAGTGTTGGGAAAAAAACATCAAACAAGAAAGGCCAAACAAAGTTGGTGCTGAAGGAGAAGTACAGACGCTCCCCAGCTTACGAACGAGATAC
>NW_017827082.1:0-293 GCF_001891065.2 Hippocampus comes
GACAGTGATTTGAAATTGGAGCGGCAAATTGATGCCGTTGTTCAATCCGGCTTCTTTCATCTTGGCCAGCTAGCGAAAGTCAAGCCCGTTTGTTCTCAAGAGGCACTTTCAAGCAGCCATTCGTGCCTTTGCCACATCTCGGCTGCATGACTGTCATGCACTTGGATTTTGGAGTCAGACAATCCTCCATCAAGCTTCTCCAGTTGGTCCAGAAAGCCGCCGCTCGCCTCTTGACTGCTCCTCTAAAAGACTCAACTCATTTTTAGTCTTTGGCTTTTGCCTCAGCATGGGAC
>NW_017827084.1:0-294 GCF_001891065.2 Hippocampus comes
AAAGTTAGGAGCAAAACAATTAAAGTTACTTGCTTTAGTAAAATATCAACATCCTTCAAGAAAACTGAGACCTACCTTTAGCTTTGGCTTATCTAATGGATTTGCTCTTAAGACTGTTAATGAAATAGAAAGAGCATTCTTTTCTTCAAGTGGACCGCCTACGATAACAAGTGGAAGGTTATTTGATGATATCCAAAAATACGAACAAGGAATTTTATTTGGTTTGGGTGCCAATTATAAACGGTTTTCTTTTGATGTGTTATATGAAAGAAGTAATGGGTTTATCCAAAATAA
>NW_017827085.1:0-294 GCF_001891065.2 Hippocampus comes
AAATCCAAGATTTCACTCAAGGAAATATCTGTCACGAGCTTCGTAGAAGTTAGTTGGAGTCGAAAAATGCGATTAATCGCGATCAATTCGCGCACGTTAAAAACTGTTTAAAAACGTAATAAAACGATCACAGTCCTTTTAATGACCCCTTTCATATAGGATTTTTTTTTGTTGTTTTTTCTAAACTGACTAACGCTAGCTTTCAATGACAATGGAATCAATAAAGCCTGTTAAGGATTCTTCGAGCTGCTAGAAGCTCGCGTGTGTGCGTGCGTGTACGTGAATCAGTGGAGT
>NW_017827086.1:0-294 GCF_001891065.2 Hippocampus comes
AACAAGATTTCTAAAGTTAACATTGAAGTAACCATGGGGTTGCACAAGATGAGATGGTATTCATTTTGTGCTTGGAATTCTGATATCGTGATTGCTCCATATCATTTGTTGGCCACCTTTTCTAAAATCTTAGTTGTTTTTGTGCTCTTTCCCTGTTGAATGTGTTCTCAAATGAAGCCGTGTGGACAGATTTTATAAAAATTTAGTCCGTATTCCTGAATGTGGACCTTTATGTTGGGGCAAGTAGGTTTTTTTACGGTGCAATTGTAAAGGTAAGGCGGTGAGAGGTCTTAT
>NW_017827087.1:0-294 GCF_001891065.2 Hippocampus comes
TGAATAAGCATTTGCATTCACCGTCCCACCTGGACCACTGAGTCTTCAAGGAACCCGTGTTACTCACTGTCTCAGGTGTTGCCAGTTAGAATGTAGGATGCAGGATGAAGAACTACATAATCAATACCCATGTAATTTTGCAGAGGGATGAGCCACTGGCCAACAAATTGAATTTGAGACATTTTGATGGAACTGAGGAGGAAATATAATAAAAAGGTTGTAAAATAGTGATTACCAATCTCTTCATTACATTTCAAGAACATTATTAAAGAATAACAAAATGGTATAAAAGAA
>NW_017827088.1:0-294 GCF_001891065.2 Hippocampus comes
AAAGTGTTCTTTCTTCCCGTCAGGGAGCGCGTGGCGAACCGGCCCCCGGAGCTGCTGTACCCGCAGGCCGACGTGGCGGAGCGATTGGCGCGCGGCGACCACGGGGACGCGCTGGCCAACGGCGCCAAGGCCGACCCGCAGGCCGCGAAACGCCTCGCCGAGCGCCTCTATCGGCTGCAAGGCTTCCGCAAGTCTGATGTGTCGTCGCACCTCAGCAAAAAGTCGGTCTGCATGCGTCTGTGTGTACGTGCGGGCGTGGCACGGATGTATTATGTAACATGCGTGCGTGTGTGT
>NW_017827089.1:0-292 GCF_001891065.2 Hippocampus comes
GTTTGAGTTTTGGTGTGTCACCCACAAGCAGCACTCAAACAATGAGGCATGCAGATCACAACTGAAATGAACCCAATCGGTTCAAGATTCATTTCAGCGTGTAATTTCAAGGATGAGTTGATTTGAAGCAGCGTAAAGGTTTGAAAAATGTGTCAAGGCAGGGTTTCAAGTTAGAATTTCCAGCCCAAGTTAGGATTTTTAATGAAGGTTTCAAGACAGAGCTAGGATTTCTATTTATGTATTAACACTCTGAAAAGCATCCATTTTCGAATCCGCTTATCCTCACAAGGGT
>NW_017827090.1:0-294 GCF_001891065.2 Hippocampus comes
ATCAGTTCATATTTTTCCAACATTTTAATCATGTTTCCGCCAAAATAAAGACACGTCCCATGTAAAACATCTTTCTTGAGTAAATTAAAAATTAGACAGCTCTATTAAGTGTGGCAATTGAAAGCAAATGCCTCAAATGTTCCCTTTAAAGAATGTCAAGGTGATTTCCAGATAACCCCCGCCCACCCCTCTTAAACATGCAGAACCGCTCTCAGACAAGGTCAGACAGGAGTATGCATTTTAAATTAGCAGAAAATACATATAGTGTAGTTGGCATTTGGGAGAAATGTGGGG
>NW_017827091.1:0-294 GCF_001891065.2 Hippocampus comes
ACCCCTTCTTGACGCCACCAGCCTTGACTGCGTTGGCCCAGAAACCGCCGTTGCCACAGGAGACCGGCGAGACTTCGGAGTCTATAAGCCCACTTACACATGCGCTCATGCCACAAGTTAATGAAGTGCACATTAACAAACGCGGCGACTCATGAGGCAGTACTTGGTTAATGAACAACAAATGGGCGCGAGACCGACTCCCTGATCACTTCACTGCATGTGGACTGATCAGTCGCTACGAAGGGCTTGTGCTGCAGACCTGAGTCGGACAATATCTGAAGATGTTGACTTGAG
>NW_017827092.1:0-294 GCF_001891065.2 Hippocampus comes
AACATCATTGCGAGGTTAATTTTAAATGTAAGAATGTTTTTGTCACCTTATCCCAAAATGCAAAAGCACGTTGGATGAATGCGTGTTTTGTGGTGTGTGTCCAACAGCCATGGCAGAGGCTCACCAGGCCGTGGCATTCCAGTTCACCATCACACCGGAGGGCATCGATCTGCAGCTCTCGTACCAGGCGCTCAACCAAATCTACCTGTCTGGAGTACGATCGTGGAAAAAGCGCGTCAGCCGCATCAGAGTGAGTAACAGAAAGCTTGTCCATCAATGTTGTGGTTGTCAAAC
>NW_017827093.1:0-294 GCF_001891065.2 Hippocampus comes
GTTCCTATTTTTAAAAAAGGTTTAAGGTCAGAGACTACAAATTATCGACCAATAAGTTTAACTTCTATAATAGGAAAAATGTTAGAATCAATAATAGGGGATAAAATTAGAGAGCATTTAGATGAGCATAACTTAATCAAAGATTCACAACATGGGTTTAGAAATGGCAGATCATGTCTCACTAACTTACTCTCCTTCTACTCAGAAGTTTTTGAGGCAGTGGACAGTGATAGGGAATATAATATAGTGTACTTAGACTTTAGTAAAGCATTTGATAAAGTCCCTCATGAGAGA
>NW_017827094.1:0-294 GCF_001891065.2 Hippocampus comes
CTACCAAACCAAAAACGAATGGTGCCTGAAGTAACCTGGGTAAGCTGTTCATTTTCATGGCTGTGAAGCGGCACCAAAAATCCATCCTTGAACTTCATACGAGCTACCATCACCTTGTCACCATAGACCAATTGACGTTGCATTTTTGGAGTAACCTGCTCTACGGGTACATCATCCCAATTAACTTTTTTGACCTGACCATCCATTATCAACTTTTTTGAAAAGACCTGTGAATATGCTTTCACACGGTGCATATAGGGTCTCTTGAAGTGTTATTCACCAATGTACATAATA
>NW_017827095.1:0-294 GCF_001891065.2 Hippocampus comes
AATGTATTGTCCAATGTGTGTAGAGTATGTGTTGTCCTGTACTGTATGTATTGTGCAATGTATGTTGTGTTTTGCATTTGGTATGTATTGCCCAATGCATGTAGCAGCATGGAGGGCCTGTCCTCCAAGACAAGTTTCTCCAACTGGAGACCAAATAAAAGTCAAATTCAAATTGAGCAAGAGTACCGGAATTTCCGGACAATAGAGCGCACCTAATCATAGCGCACCCACTACATTTTTAATGGAAAAACCATTTTGGAAACACACAAGCCGCACCTGTCTATAAGCCGCAGG
>NW_017827096.1:0-294 GCF_001891065.2 Hippocampus comes
AATTACAAAAGTTATGTCCAACGCTGGAAAGTTACCTGCCGCAAAAAGAAAACCCCTTTTCACTATACGGGTGAAAAGGGAGCTTATTACTTAAGCGATTGATTCCTAAGATTGACTTGGGTTTTACTTTTATCCAATAGAATGGATTAGTCAAATCTGAAATCTTTTATTTGTTTTTCGAATTTCTCGCTATCCTTAAATGCGCACAAATTCCCATCAGGGTCATAGAATTTAGCAACGGTGCCCCAAGTATGTTCTTGATAGTCTACTTTCACATTATGCCCAGTTAGCTTA
>NW_017827097.1:0-294 GCF_001891065.2 Hippocampus comes
CCCCCCCACCCAAAAAACGACCCCCACCGCGCTTCCCCCATCTGGGGGAATGGGGCGCAAATGAAATTGAAGACATGTGTTGGAGTCTCCAGAGTATCGCAACGAGCGCGCTGACCGTTGACGTCGGGAATCGCGGCGGCCGGTTGGCAGGATTGCGTAAGGCGTTTCGAAGTCGCCATGAAATAGGGACGACTTTTGGTTTCACTAATGGCGTCTGATGAGGCGCGGTGGCAGAAATGACTGACAAATGAACATTACACTGGGGCAAAAAGCAAATATTTAACCGAGATGGCT
>NW_017827098.1:0-294 GCF_001891065.2 Hippocampus comes
ACGTTCGCGGCCGCACTGTCCGCGTTCTCGATCTCGGCGGCGCGGCTGCCCGCGCAGATTCCGTCGCTGATCCCGTTCTCGCGGACGGCCGACATGCTCGTGGTCGACACGTCGTTCGATGGAGTCTGGCGCAAGACCGACGCCAACTTCGACGGCGACTACAACGACCCGGGAGAAGTCACGGCGTACTACGACGAGACGCTCGGGCCGATCGCGCTCGGCAATCCGAATTCGATCGCCGTCAACAGTTGCGGCACGGCCTTTGTCGCCGATTCCACGAACGACCTGATCCTC
>NW_017827099.1:0-294 GCF_001891065.2 Hippocampus comes
ACATTCACAACGGAAACTAATTGAATCCAAGATCATTTTTGTCTTTGCTAATAATGAGACACAAGCTATGCAGGGTGCACATCAAGTTGAACGAAAACAGTCACTGGTGGCAACAGTGCTGATCCATCAAGGATAGCTGCACCTTTTACCCTGAAAATTCTGCCAACTCAGGAGGGCAATTAACACCTCTGTAGCCTGGGTCAGAAACAAGCTAAGATATCTCCCCTGTGGAAGCTGTGGTTGACCACAGAGCTCTTTGCTGATGCTCTGCTTTACATGTTGGCGTCGAGTGTA
>NW_017827101.1:0-294 GCF_001891065.2 Hippocampus comes
CTAATTAATTTCGTAAGTAGAGGTACCACTGTACACTCGAAGGCACCAGGTAGCCCCCTAAGGGCCACATGAGGAGCCTGCGGGCCTTTTCTAATGGTGGGCCATTGTAATTTTCCATGAATGGTCCAGAACAGACATTTATAGAACTGAAGTGCTGCATACTGATGTCTATCAGTTTGGCTAATTCTTGTGAGAAATAATTTACAGAATCAATGTCTTCACATAAATACATGTCATGAATGATCAGTAATGGCATGGAGATGGTCACTGAATGGGTCGTGGTACACTCAGCTT
>NW_017827102.1:0-294 GCF_001891065.2 Hippocampus comes
TTTTTGACAATCAACTCATTAAATTAAATAATACTTTAATATTTATATATAAATATTAGTAGATTTTTCTAATCATATTGCTTAAAACCACTTTGCCCTATGATACTGTTAGTAGTGGGGAAGTAATTTATAAACGGGCATAGTTTGGATCTCATAATAATTTTGGCTAATAAATCTTATAGGAGGACTGGGAATCGACTGCCTTGCTCATATTTTTTAATCATTACCTCAAAAATTGTAATACATTAACATAATTATATTATTGTTTAGATAAAAGTATCTTAATATTCGAAA
>NW_017827103.1:0-294 GCF_001891065.2 Hippocampus comes
ACTGACAATTCTGAGGGCTTCATCCAGAGCCGATTTTTACCTCGGTTTAAGCTTGCTTTTCAAAATCGGTGGCCAATTTCGGACTACTTGGGGGTAAAATGGAAAGGACCAGAGCAGAGAGAGCCATGACATGTCCCAGCCACATCATCTTTGCCCTCTTGTGGGGAAGGTGGCTAGCACGCGTCAACCAACTGGTCATTTACGTCAATCCCAAGGCCGCACTCCTTACTTTTCTGTTCTTGGTTTCCAGGAAACATATTAGAGGAAACGGCCTTGGGCAACAAAAAAAAAAAA
>NW_017827104.1:0-294 GCF_001891065.2 Hippocampus comes
ATGCTGTACCGATCATAATTTCGTAACAGTGTCGGCATGATATTCTCATTGAACATGGCATAAAGGTATTGGGCATGATTATCCAACTTATTGAAATGTGGATGATTATTGTCTAAGGAAGGCATTTTTTTGCCCAATATTTTTTTACCCCATTTTCTTAGCATATAATGTTGATATACCTTGAGGCTTGAAGTGCGTTTGTATTGAACCGTATCTTCATTGATCGAACCTTGATAAATGTTAAGAATATCTTT
Source organism: Hippocampus comes (assembly GCF_001891065.2). Lineage (NCBI taxonomy): Eukaryota > Metazoa > Chordata > Actinopteri > Syngnathiformes > Syngnathidae > Hippocampus > Hippocampus comes. Next base: position 255 of record NW_017827104.1, read on the forward strand.
GGTCTTGCCCAGACTCCAACGCGCATCCCACAGACTTTCG
>NW_017827105.1:0-294 GCF_001891065.2 Hippocampus comes
ATATATATATATATATATTCCCCCCTGTTCCTTGGTGAAAACCATCTGAGCTACTGTATCAAAAGCACAAACCCCTCTTTTAAAAATGGCTGTCTCCAGCTGTTCCTGACAGTGCATTATCAAGGCCTAAAAAACAGCAAAAACACCAAATGAATATCAACAACAAATCATTGTAAGGCAATGACGTTGCAGGAAAAAACACCTGAAGAGTGGTTTAAACCAATATAAAGTCTTAAAGCTATGTCAAAATGTGCATAAGAAAAAGGAATATCGGTCTGAAACATTTACCTTTTT
>NW_017827106.1:0-294 GCF_001891065.2 Hippocampus comes
GTGTGTGCGCGCGCGCCTGTCTTCCTATCATGCTGCACGAGTCCGATCCGCCGCTGTGACGTCGAGGTGCAGGGTGGGGGGAAGCTGCTCAGTCGCATTTTGTTACCTCCGTTGTACAGCAAAGGTCCACAAGATGGAGTGTTGTGACACACGAGTCCTGCATGTGAACCAACCAACTCTACACTTGCTTGTCATCATTCGCTTAGGTTAAGATTGTTCGGATATGTGCGGTGGGTACAAAAAGTCTACACATCCCCTGTCTCAATGCCAGGTTTCTTGTGACGCAAAATGAAA
>NW_017827108.1:0-294 GCF_001891065.2 Hippocampus comes
TTTTTTTTTTTAATTTTTTAATTTTTTTGTCCACAAAAAAAAATGTTCACAATAGCTGAGCAGTCTGAAGTTGTAGTAACAGTGTTCACCACAAGATGGCAGACAATTCTCAGCAGTGCATCCAACTCCAAAGCTGTTTGTTGTGTATCAGAAGAGGAAGAGAGAGCGCGCCCTGACTTTTTCGCTCGTACCCGCATTAGATGAGCAAAACGGCATCGCTCCGGTAAAACAGGAAGCAGATGATATGTTCACCAAATGTAAACGTAAACCAATCAGCCATGGAAGATTTCACGC
>NW_017827109.1:0-294 GCF_001891065.2 Hippocampus comes
AAAAAAAGAAAAAAAACATGAATTATCTTGAACGTGCAGAGATAAAAGCTGCATGATTGCTTCTCAAATCTTTTGCTCTTTTTCATTCTCCGCGTGCGATTTTAATCCCCTTTTTTTTTTCTTCAGTCAGCCTTCCAATGCTATTCAGCATGCGAGCGCCACACTGTCAACATAATGATTACCTCTGGGATGCTTTTGGACTTCACCGTGGGATTCTGCGAAAGACAGGCCGCAGCTGTGCTGCTTTTCTTCTGATTCATATTGAAGAAGTTGAGAGGGAGGGAAAAAAAAAAA
>NW_017827110.1:0-294 GCF_001891065.2 Hippocampus comes
AGGAATGACTTCCAGTTTTGATGGTAAAAGTTTGCCGCCTAAATCTTTAATATTTTTTCCCAGCATGGTATTGACCAAATATGCATCTTCATCATAAAATTCTGTTTTCAATTGTAAGAAATCCTTCTTATCAATCCAGGTTAAGACTCTTCCCCATACAACTGCGGCTTCTTCTTTTGGGATCATCTGAATTTTGTAGCACATACGATCATTAATCATTTCTTCCCCCATCAAAGTGTGATCATAATCTTCTACGACCGAGGATTGCTGTACCAAATCATCATTTTTGAAATC
>NW_017827111.1:0-294 GCF_001891065.2 Hippocampus comes
TTGAAACCCAAAGCCTGTGCTAAAATGCTATCGCTGTCTGAAAAAAGCCTAACTTGTAACCTCGTTTTGAATACCAAGCCCGAGTTTGAAACCCGACTTTGAAGCCCACACTCAGACTCGAAGCTCTAATTTCAAACGCTAACTCCAGCAGTGCGGTGTCAGTGCGGAAGACGCTGTCCCAAAGCAGGATCGGGGATCCTCACATTCAATGTTCATGCGATGGAAGTGCGGTGAACGAACACTCTTTTTGCGGTACCGTTCACCGACCACCCTCAGACCACTTTATTTATTTGA
>NW_017827113.1:0-294 GCF_001891065.2 Hippocampus comes
GTGGCGCATTATGAAGTGTCGAGAGAACCTGGACTGTTGAACAGCTGAGCCTGTCCATCAAGCTGTCATTTTGTCTTGTTTACCAAATTTATGGAAAGGTCCGTCGTGTCGGCGTGAGTTTTCTTCATGGGCACGGCGGCACAAAGCAGCCACTCGGTTTTCCTTCTCGATGCTCGCCTCCATCAGTGGAGATGCGTGCTGTTGTTTTGGAAACAGCCCCGCTGTGAATTCTTCTCTGCTGACTCTACGAGCCCCACATTTAAGGTCCCAAGAGCGGTGGCAATGGGAGGTCGG
>NW_017827114.1:0-294 GCF_001891065.2 Hippocampus comes
CCAAAAAACTCACACAAGGACAAAAACACACTCAAACACACACAACTAGGATGGACCAAAGCCTTTGTGGGGACCCAAAAGGGCGTGTTTCCTCCTGGAGGCGCAATAATTCGGGCTCACCCAATCTGACTTGCCAGTGAGCAACTTGGGGATTTGCATTATGCCCGTCTCAAATGTTTCAGTCAATAAGTCGCCTAAAATGCCGTTCCACTGCCACGGAAAGCTCGGCCCGGTGTCCTCCCGGGGGCACGAGTGCGCACGCTTGATAAACAACGAGAGTGCCGCAGTGAGAAA
>NW_017827115.1:0-294 GCF_001891065.2 Hippocampus comes
TTTTTTTTTTTTTTTTCAGTGAGCGGGAGCGCAAACGTTACCGTCCACTTTGGTGTACGGCTTCCACTTGTAGTACCAGCCCCTGAAGGGTTTGCTGTTGTGCTCGGCACACTGCTGCGTCCGGAAATCCACGCTGTTGGGCGGGCACGGGCGAGTGTTGCACAGCTGGATGTGGCGACCGGGGCCGTAGCAGAATTTGCCGTTATGCTGCGGCCTGGAAGACACGATTGTCAGAATTGATTGAAAATCGTCAAAAACACAGAAATCTGTTTGAGAATACACGCAAACAAAACA
>NW_017827116.1:0-294 GCF_001891065.2 Hippocampus comes
CCATCTTCCCCCAGGAAGAAGCCTGGATAGCACTCGCAACGGAAGCTCCCAACCGTGTTGATGCAGAGTTGGGAGCACGCCGTCGTATTGGTGTCACCGCATTCATTGATGTCTGTCAAAAGCACACAAAATTAGGCTGAATAATATTATATGCGGTATGCTTCATACGCTGGAGACACGGTTGGGGTCAAGGTTTATTGACAAAGCGCTGCCTAAAGTGTCGCCCATACTAAAATATAACATTCTGAAGAAACAATGGCGAGAGAGAAAAATGATTTATGAAAAAAAAAAAAC
>NW_017827117.1:0-294 GCF_001891065.2 Hippocampus comes
TTTTTACTGAGCCTTCAAACCGATGCAGCTGCAACAAAGCCATTTGAATTGGTCACAAACATGGAAACGAAACATATTAATGCAAATGGCAATGACAAAACAAGAAATGAAAGACAAAAGTTACGAAGACAAGTGTTCCTGCTAATAATCACCACCAGATGGCATTGGAACACACGAACAGGGAAACAACACAGAGGGGAATATAAAAATGCGCTGACACCATACATAAGGCGCAGTGGACTGTCGGGTTTTGGGAAACCTGAATGCTTTTAGGTGCGCCTTATAGTACGGAAA
>NW_017827118.1:0-294 GCF_001891065.2 Hippocampus comes
CTGTGATTGCGCCATACGCAGCACAAACCGAATTGAGTTTAAGCAATGTGTACCTCTCTATGCCCAATGATGAAGTGCTCCGCAACCGAATTTTGGATTATCTAGAGAAAAAAAGAACGAACGAGAGTATAATTGTAATTGCAGATTCTGTAAATCAACGGGCAAAAGATTCGATTTTATCGCGATTTCCCATGGCCCGAGCTGCAAAAATGAGTGAAGATGGGTCACTTCATTTGGTTGATTTTCAGGCCATGCTCTCTGAACTCAATGAAAACTGGGTTTTTGTCGAAACCA
>NW_017827120.1:0-294 GCF_001891065.2 Hippocampus comes
CGACTACTATATACTGTAATAATAATAATTGATTGGTCCAGCGTCCGCTTGGATGTCTGACTTTGTCTCCCGCCCAATCACGTTGATGCAAAGCAGGAAGTCAAAGGAAGAGGCCCACACACATGCGCCGCGCACACACAAACGCTGGCACGCTGGCGCGTCGCATCAGCCTCAAGCACACTTAAGCTTCACGTCACATTTGGAAGGTTGATTTCGGCCTCAATGAGTCATGGTGAGTTCGTACGCATCTGTCCACACATAAACACGGCGCAGGCAGAAACACACGCACACACA
>NW_017827121.1:0-294 GCF_001891065.2 Hippocampus comes
TCAATGGCATTGGACGACCGTCCCCAATGACGGTATTATGGGAATATCCAATTATGGGCCTACCATTGGAATCAAAGTAAATCGGTGTTTGCTGAACATACATATTTTTATATTCTCCTTCATTGTTTTTAATTCTGTAATTCCAAGTATAAAGGACCCTTTGCCTTTCATCTATGCTCATTTTTGTCATCGTAAAAACCATAAGTTCCTCAAAAATCTTTAAAAGAATGGGTAGTTCCTCTGGATGATAATGGGATAAATAATACGAAAGCCCCTCATCAAGCATACGGTCAC
>NW_017827122.1:0-294 GCF_001891065.2 Hippocampus comes
AAAAAACACTCCCAAGGAGCATGGAGCAGACACTCACACTAAACTAACGGCATGGTAAACATTCAGACTGCAGCTCTTGATGTCAATAAAAGCACAAACTACTACAGTGTGTGTGTTTGACATCTGCCTCAATTATGCATGACAAAAGTTTATTTCTTTACATTCTCTTCCATTCTGTTTTAGTATTTACTATTTACAGTTCAGTGCTATTTTTCTTTATGAAAAACAGACGGATGTTCCCCATTATAACACGGCTGGTTCACTGCAACACATATTTAAAAAAAAAAAAAAAAA
>NW_017827123.1:0-294 GCF_001891065.2 Hippocampus comes
AATCTCATAATTTTTTGTGGATTAATTTGATTACAGAATGTACACAAAAAAATGAGTGATATTATGTATGATGAATTAAAAAAATATATATTAAATGTATAAAATATATTAACGGCTCAATTAATTCTTGATGCATATGCTTGGTGCGCTGTCTACAAAAACGGACTCCAAAGAGTTCTTTGCAATACTGTATTTTTTTTAAAAATGAGTATTTAGGTGAGTCGAAAACAACAAAACCGTAAAGTAGTAATTAACACACTGACTTCAATGCAATTTTATCTTTTTTTCCCCCCC
>NW_017827124.1:0-294 GCF_001891065.2 Hippocampus comes
TCTCGGTTTCCTATTGTCTTTGTCATCCTTGCTCCCTATGATGCAAAAATCCTTCTCAACATCCTCTTCACGGCATTTGCTCCATCCACACAAATGGAGGATATTTCTATAAAAAAACACCTCAAGCCATCACGGCACAAATGCCGAAGAATAATTCGTTTCAATGTTAAAAAAAAAATCGAGCTGATTCCTTTCTGTCTGTGCCTCAGCTCAGTGCATTCGACGTGTGAGATGAAGCTGTGTGCAGGGGGCAGGGACCAGATTGCTTTGTACAGTCTTCAATTCTATTGGTTC
>NW_017827125.1:0-294 GCF_001891065.2 Hippocampus comes
TTAATAACGCAAAGCAATGAGAATTGGCATCAATCAGTAGAGGGGGAAATTGGTTCAGGCCCGGCTAGTTTGCCGCATGTGTGGTTTGCTGTGAAAGCAGGAAGTTAACACAAGTTGAGGGGAGGCATCGCGGATTGGCAGCACCGCGTAGAGAGCATCGTTGTTTCAGGATCAAGAAGTAAAGGAAGGAAAATAAAGCAATGGAGACAGAATGTATTGGGAGCAGCCAGTAGGGCGCAATTGTTTCAGGCCCAATTTATTCTTCGCCTAAGCGGGTAGAAGCAGGAAGCCAAA
>NW_017827126.1:0-294 GCF_001891065.2 Hippocampus comes
TCTGGATTAGGTTCATTTAAAGTTTGCAATAACATTCTGTTCAGACTTTGTTGTCCGTTGCTGAGCTTCACTGGCAGGCAGATTTGTAAAGTAGGCCGACTGTGCATCACATCACCGCGTGTTGGTGTTTCCACGAAAATATATGAAGCCCAAAGTGGCTCATGAGGGCTTTTCTTAAACCTGTTTTTCGAGTCCCTGTTGCTGAAAAGCCCCCGTCGCACATAAACCCGGTTTAGTCCACTTACCGCAGTCCGAGGATCACACTTGTCAGCACATTTTCTACGGCATGGCGAC
>NW_017827127.1:0-294 GCF_001891065.2 Hippocampus comes
CGCCCGGGCCAATCGGGGTGACATTAACATGCTTTTTCCTATAACTGGACGCAAGGTTAGTGGCATCATCTATCAACATGTCAAGTGAATATTTTTGTGACGGTGTGTAATCGTGTAATCCCATTTTTGTTCCAAGTTGTAGTAGTAGTCTTATGCTAGAAAATTAAACTAATGGCCTTTATGGCCATGTAAACTTCAAAAACTCGACTAATCCATTACGTATTTCACAGAAGGACAATTCAAAGCCAACATTACTTCGGTAGTGTTGCAAAATACCAAACAAAATATGCACTA
>NW_017827128.1:0-294 GCF_001891065.2 Hippocampus comes
CGGGTTATTTGGCCATCTTATGACCATAAGTAGACTCCATTTTAGACCAGCGAAAAACTGGTCTAAGTTGTGGTGCACGTGATGTGACATGACTTTGGTGGATTTGACTGAGCCGCAGGCAGACAGAGCTCCGCGGACGTGTGTGGTGGATGCCATGGATTTCCATTCATAAATATGGCAACAGTGTTGGACAATCCCTCGAACTAATTGTAGAAATAAATTAATTGTGCTAGTCGCAAAGCACAAGAGGTCCGGGAAAATTGAAAACTGCTTTGGCACAAATGACTTGTACAG
>NW_017827129.1:0-294 GCF_001891065.2 Hippocampus comes
TCATTGTCCCACAAAATCAACAAGTGGCTTTGTTAGTTTCCCACCTAAAAATAACTCAATGCAAATATCACCAACATATGCGTATTGATGGATTTCCATGTATTTATGTAAATCTGTGTGCTCTTGTTATTGAGCCGTTGTGTAGTCCATTAGTCTCATGCTGCATTCCAGACTGCTGTGAATTTTGAAATACCCCACTCAAAATTTAGGCTGATCCAATCTCAAAGCATTGCAGTTGAAATGAAACAATACAGATGCCTGATGACCTCCAAATGTGTCTGGTTCTCATTTTCC
>NW_017827130.1:0-294 GCF_001891065.2 Hippocampus comes
ATATAAATATAAATATATGAGCAGATTTTATGAACTACTTTCAATGTTCTTGATTTTGCACTATTTAGCACATTGTCAGCTTTCAAGTTCATTGCTGAGGCCAGTCTAGTAACAGCACTCTTTTACTAAAAAGCCACGTTGCTGTAACATGCACAGAATTTGGTTCAGCATTGTCTTGCTGAAATATGCAGGGATGTCCATGGAAAAGACGTTGCTTGAATGGTGGCATATGTTTCTCCAAAACCTGTTTGTACCTTGTAGCATTAATGGTGCTTTCACAGATGTGTAAGTTAC
>NW_017827131.1:0-294 GCF_001891065.2 Hippocampus comes
GAGGAGGGTCCGATTTCAGGTAAGGTGGAGGAGCAAGGACACGAGAGAGAATGTGAAGATGCTTATTTAAAATGTGTTTGTGTGTTTAGAACATTCCCAACTGTGACACCATTGTGCAGACATCGGGAGACACCTGGCACATCCCTTATGATGACACAGAAGACCGGAGCACTTATGAAGTACCACAGAAATGGTTGTGCATTACCAGAATGCCCTGAAAACATACCCAATCCCTGCAATTGGCTTGCATCCGGTCCAGGTTGTACCTTGTTAGGGCCGGCATTAGCTCCTGTT
>NW_017827132.1:0-294 GCF_001891065.2 Hippocampus comes
GGGTTGATCTTTACACAAAATGAAAGAAACATTTAGCAGTAACTGTGGTATTTTGGTTTGTTTGATCCTACATTAGCGCCCCCTTGTGGCCTGGAGGCTCTCCTGAGCTGCGGCGACCCCGCCGGACCTTTGGCCATCCCGTTTCGCGCCGCTCGGCTCACAGATGGCGAGAACGCGTGCCCTCCGACGGGCGTGGTGGGGGCGGACTCGGATTGCTTGTCGACGTGGAGCTCGTCTGCGAACCAGACCCTCCTTTTCCCTCTCGGTGACGTGCCTGGGAGGAAGATGCCAGTT
>NW_017827133.1:0-294 GCF_001891065.2 Hippocampus comes
GATGAATTCGAAGTTTGGAGGCATCGATTTTGGGGTCACCACAACCGAGTTGGCCAACGGTTTTTGCCGGCTCATTCTAAGACGTGGTGCGAGGGGACTCACCAGGGGAGAGGGTGAGGAAGTTGAAGGCCATGTTGGCGAGCGGGACAAGAGTCAACATGCAGTTGTCGCCATTGGTCTCAATGAAGTCGTGACGGGTGATGGCTGTGGGGTCAATGTGGTGTTCTCTAAAGGGTCGGATAAAGGCCTGCATGCAGTAGAATGACAGGACGCGCGCGCACGCACACATACGGT
>NW_017827134.1:0-294 GCF_001891065.2 Hippocampus comes
GTGCGACGCGGGCTACGCGTCTTGCCCGGAGGGGGTGTCGTCTGTCGGCTCGACGACGATGACGTTGCCGTGGACCTCGGTGACGGTGACCTGCGTGCCCGCCTCGACCCAGCCGCCGGGGGAGGTGACGTCGATCGGCTGGCCGTTGATCTTAGCGCGTCCGGTGGGGCGGAGCCCGGTGGCGGTGACCTGGCCGGTCATGCCGGTCTGGATCCAGCCCGCGCCGACGGTTTCGTCGCCGCAGACGTTGGGCGGGGCGGGTTCCACGATGTCGCCGCCGCGGCCCAACGCCCC
>NW_017827135.1:0-295 GCF_001891065.2 Hippocampus comes
AAAAAAAAAAAAAAACATGTTCCAAGGCCCACCACAGTGTGGCTTGTTTTTGTTTTGTTGCATTTTTTAATTCCTCTTTTAAGAAGAATGGATTGATTCCAAAACTTTTATCAGCTTTATGTCTCAGCAAACCCTTTGACACCTGAAGTCCACTACGTTGAGTGTGAGTATTTCGGAATCGGTATATTTCCCCAAGAGGTGGGCTACGGCCCGGCATGATTGGACAGGCGTCCTTGACTTGTTGCCCAAGTCTCGAAATCAAATAATCCATAGAATTAGCATCTTCTGTTCTCCT
>NW_017827136.1:0-294 GCF_001891065.2 Hippocampus comes
TTCCAGACCAGAAGAAGTACAAGTGAGAGCTCCTCTGACAATGTGTTGAGATCAACTAAATCCCTATTCTTCTGCTGATCAGTCAACTTTCTAACAGATATCAGATCATGGGGGAGGACCAGGTTCATTTCAAGATGCTTCACAATAACTTGGCTGAGGCGGATCGCATTTTTGATGACATTCGTAAACGACCAAGGTAAGAAGAACCCTCAATGCATTCAAAAGCGATGCACACATTTCAGTTCCTGGCCTTGGAATAGCTTCTGCACTTATTCCGACAGGAAGTTCATCTGC
>NW_017827137.1:0-295 GCF_001891065.2 Hippocampus comes
AAAGCAAAGGGTAAAAACAGGCAAAGATGAAAAAAGGATTTGTACATGGTTTTTGTTTTCAAGGTACAAAAAACCAGAGGGGGATTTTGTATTTTGAAGCCATAAACCTATAGATTATTGGATTTTGAAATTTTATTGGGCTTTGTGACCGCAACCCTTGCATTGTCGATTTCTCCCGGACCGGATAATATTTTTGTGCTGACATTGAGTTTGGCCAACGGAAGCAAAAAAGGACTTGCTGCCGTTTCAGGTCTAATGACCGGATGCCTGATCCATACATCGCTGGTCGCTTTTG
>NW_017827138.1:0-295 GCF_001891065.2 Hippocampus comes
TATATCAGTATTAAAGTTGGAATTCCATCAGCATCTTATTCTTTCCAAGAATTAAGTCGCTTTTTTTTTCCAGCAGCTCGATCCAATGTGCGCTAAATATTAGAGATGAGCTCTGTTATGGAACGGCGCGCTCAGAAGTGATGCGTAGAAATTTTGACGGGTTCATTCATTACCTGCCCCCACACGAGCTCCCCCAAGCCGAGGAAAACGCACCACATCCACTTCTCCAGGTCCAGAGGCTGACAGCTGAACGGCTTCCCTCCAAACTGCACAATTATTATCTAAACAGACGCAA
>NW_017827140.1:0-295 GCF_001891065.2 Hippocampus comes
AAAAAAAAAAAAAAAAGCCGCATTCCTCATCTTGGTTTGTGACAATTCTTGCGTTGAAGAAAAATATATCTTGATGCCATAAGGCACATCAGTGATTCACTAAAGGGACGTGGGGTCAGGGAAGGCAGCATGTGAAGTGTAAAAAAAGAAAGAAAGAAAGAAAATAATTTATTGATTATGTGAGAGAATTTTCCCTTTTTAAAATCAATGTCATACATGGATCAGAGAACTCTCTGATCCATGTATGACATTGATTTTGTTTTTTTTATTCCAAAACAGCCTAATTTGCATAGTT
>NW_017827141.1:0-295 GCF_001891065.2 Hippocampus comes
AACCCCTATCAGAAAAAACTATTGATGATTTTCTACGGCTTAAAAAAAACATCACGGATTTATTATATGATATCGAGCAAAAAATGCAAAAGGCTGCAAAGGCCTCTCTACTCCTCATAGCTCAAAATAATCTTGACTTTTCTGATTTTGCACGGGGCTACCTTCCAAAATTCTTGCAACAAGTAGTGAACGATCCCATGAAAATTGATTTCACTGCGAATTGGAAGAACAACTTTGAGGAGGCCCCACTTTACAATAAATTGCTCGATGCTGCGAAAAAGAACAGAATTGACGA
>NW_017827142.1:0-295 GCF_001891065.2 Hippocampus comes
AATAACCATATCTACATGATACTTTCTGAAGACTGTGATATCATGAAAATACTGAGTATTGCCAAAAACCATGGGTTTGATTTAGAAACCATTCACGAGCAAAAAGTAATGGGTGAAAAAAACTATATCTATCAGATTATAAAAAATTGATAATGACCCTAAACGTACGAAAGACTATCTTTCAATTGGCAATACAAACGGCAGCAATAATTCTATAGCCCTACCCACTGAAATCTCACTTGTATCAATGGTCATATCAGGATATTTTGGGGTTTCATAGGGTGCTCCTATTCCT
>NW_017827143.1:0-295 GCF_001891065.2 Hippocampus comes
CCCACCCTACACGGCCATGTCTACATCTTCACATCTCCACGCTGACAATGATGGACGTGTCCTATTAAGCGTCTCTCCAGCTGCTGTTGTGGTCTTCTTCGTTTCATTATTATCACGAGCACAACATTAAATGCTTGGTCCAGTTTTGTCAAACACTAACACTTGATTTTTTTGTGTCTTTGCGATCTTTTCACTTTCCGCCGCCACTGCCACAGCCCCAATCGTGCCTTCTAATTCTTTACACGTAGCACACGTCACCTTCGAGCAACTGTTGTTTTTACGTCGTGGTAATGCG
>NW_017827145.1:0-295 GCF_001891065.2 Hippocampus comes
ACTCATATCGCATATCTTTCCAATATGGCGCAGCCCTAATTTATTTTCAACCTTTGAAATTGTTAAGTCAGAAACCTTCGCAAAACCCGTTATTGCCCTTTTTCAAATTGCATCAAAATGAGCACAAACACATGTTCGACTGCTGTGCTGTAAAAGCTGTAAATGTTTTTTTTGGGGTTTTTTTTTTAATTTTCGAGTACAGTTGTGAGGTGGCACACGAACTACGATATAACTCTGTACCATTCAATGGAGCCATTCATCTCTTTTGCTTTTCATCTTGTGCTGGATCTTCTAA
>NW_017827146.1:0-295 GCF_001891065.2 Hippocampus comes
TTTTTTTTTTACCCTCTTAAACTGGTCATTAAAAGGTTATTCAGAATTGTTCTATTAATTGATCTAATTCATTGTTTAATTGATTTAATATAAATAATAAAATATCAATATTACTACAATGGACAACTTTCATAGGCATTTAATATTTTACTTCTGAATTCAATACTCATTTTGTTTTAAGAATTAAATAACAGTCAGATTAAAAAGTACGTACAGCTTCTAAAAAGATAAAAATGCTCTTATTTGTTTATCCGTTATAGTTAATAAGACCATTAAAATATACTAAAATTAACAT
>NW_017827147.1:0-295 GCF_001891065.2 Hippocampus comes
GAAGTCTTCCATTTCCACGTTCTTGTTTGCCCCCCGCTTCCCCTCCGCTCCCCCAGGAACTCTTCTACGAGGACCGGCACTACCATGAGCACTGCTTCCGCTGTTTCCGCTGCGACCGCTCGTTGGCGGACGAGCCCTTCACCAACCAGGAGGACGCGCTGCTCTGCAACGACTGCTACTGCAACGAGTTCTCGTCCAAGTGCGTCGCCTGCGACAAGATCGTCATGCCAGGCGAGCCAGCGTCCGCCCACTGCCCATTTGCTCTTTTGAGACTTCTCTGAACAAAATATCGATC
>NW_017827149.1:0-295 GCF_001891065.2 Hippocampus comes
ATTCTTCTCTGTAACATATTCTAGAAATTGAATCCTCAAAAATAATAGCATTTATCCAACCGAGTTAGCATGAGCTTTCAAACTCTTGCCTCACTTAACGTTTCGTTCACGATTCTGCTCTTGCGTCCCAGCAGAATAGTTCCGACTGGACATATGACATCACGCCCTTCGAAAATACATCGTAAACACATTGGAGCCTCAGGGTGCGCCACGGCTCCAATGGCAAATGAAATCCAACCATGACATCATATCCCTGAGCATGAATATATTGGAAGAAGCAAAAAAAAAAAAAAAA
>NW_017827150.1:0-295 GCF_001891065.2 Hippocampus comes
ACCGATGAAGTAGGCGCTGCTGACCAACTTACACAAAAAGTTCCCAAAAATCCACTGAGACAGATGATACGTTGCCCAAAACGGGAGACTGGTGGCAAAGAGGATGTTGGAGAGGACCAGATTGAGCAAGAAAATGTTTGTCACCGTGTTGAGCTTCTCGTACTTGTAAATGATGTACAGGACGAGGCCGTTGCCAAGGTAACTCAGGAGGAAATTGACATAGTAGAAAGGTGGGTTGAATTTTGAGCCAAAATCATTGACATTCACCTTGGTGCAGAGTTTGACACTTTCGCTG
>NW_017827151.1:0-295 GCF_001891065.2 Hippocampus comes
AGGGTCTTCCCGAACGTACGTTCGCGATGAGCGTTCGTGTTAGTAGGGAGCGAGTCAACACTGACACACATCGTGTCATGACCAGCAAAAAGTGGAGTTAGCGTAGGGATTGCAGTCCTGTCTAACGTAGGTCTTCTCCAAAGGGACTTGGTAAATCCCAGCGGAGAGGGGAGCCCGAAATACTGGTGAGTAGGGTTGAAAAGGGGCGGAGATATTACGGGGGCCACCTTTTACAGATCTAAGATCGCAACGTCTTAGACTGGTTAACATGTTGCACACGGCCCTAGGGAATTAG
>NW_017827153.1:0-295 GCF_001891065.2 Hippocampus comes
TATATATATGATGCATTAGGTATTCCACCTGAACTCCCACTCATGCACGGCATCCCACAGGGACGGATCGAATGCACTCTGTGTCATGCAATCACTCTGCATTTGCAGCCCCCCCGTGTGTTACTTTGTGCGTGTGTAATGGACAAAAATGCATTAAAAACCTCGACGTCGGCTCAAGCACTCCTCCGTGGACCTCCGCAGGGTCTGGGAATGTCACGCTAACCTTTGCGCTTATTTTCTTACTGCACCCCCGTTTGCCATAGTCGATGTACAAAAATCGGGGGTGGGTTGGCGG
>NW_017827154.1:0-295 GCF_001891065.2 Hippocampus comes
ATCGTCCACCAGTGCAAGGGTTCTTTGGCAGGGAGTCCAAACAAATAAGACTTTCGGTTTGCCTTGGGGCTCGAATAGACCAGATTCAGCCTAAAGTGGAAACGCAAACCACTGAACAAATTCATTTGTTTACTGATGAATCACATGCTTACAACAGAGTCAAAGACTCTGGCAGAAAGCATAGTACCGTATGTCATTCGGCCAAAGAATATGCAAGGGATGATGATGGTGATGGTATTAACGAAGTCCACTGCAATTCTTGTGAAGGTCTATGGACCGGGCTTCGTAATTTCCT
>NW_017827156.1:0-294 GCF_001891065.2 Hippocampus comes
GCTCGCTGCCCCACTCACCCACGTCCTCTTCCTCGTCCTCGTATCGCTACCGCAGCAGCCTGCCGTGCCAGCCCGGGGGGGCCGCGGGGGGCATCGCCGCCCACCGCCTCAGCAGCGTCTCGTCCCACGACTCGGGCTTCGTCTCTCAGGACGCCAACGTCTACTCCAAGCCGCCCTCGCCCATGCCCTCCGACATCACCAGTCAGGTGGGAATGAATTTGCACTGCACTCCAACTCCACACGTTTGTCGCTCCTCCGCTCCGGTGGTATATTTCCGGTCACTTAGGGTCACTT
>NW_017827158.1:0-295 GCF_001891065.2 Hippocampus comes
AGCTCCGCCAGTCCCGAAAGCGCGCGGCGAGGGCCAAGGCTCGTATGGAGGGTCCCGCCACTAGCTGTGATGCGCCAAGACGTCGTTGACAGGAGTTGAGGTTGCCCATCTGGGCCGCCCGCGGTGAGGTGGTTTTGCCGAACTACCAGCCGAAGGAGCCCAGATGGACCTCCATAGAGGAGCCCGAACCTGCCCTGCGAGTCGAGCCTTGATGGTCGAGCGCCTCGCGTCGGGGTGGCGCGTGAGCGAGGTGGCGGAAGCCGCCGGAGTCAGCCGCACTACCGTCTACAAGTGG
>NW_017827159.1:0-295 GCF_001891065.2 Hippocampus comes
ATTTTATCAAAGCAGTTACTTTGTTGAATGGACCCAATTTTGATTGGCCAAACATGCAGCGGTGTCCTGTTTAGGATTCAGACTGACCCAATTTGAAGTGTAAAAATGAAATATTTAAAAATTAAATCCAATTCGGATACACATTTTTGGGTTCTTCTTTTAATTGTGTTTTTCAAAATAACATTTTAAGTTCTATTCAGGTCAACATTTAAAATAAGAATAACTGAATTTTTTTTAAAGGACTTATTTTTTAAATCAATAATTATACATGCAGCATGTCCCACCTATTACAGTG
>NW_017827160.1:0-295 GCF_001891065.2 Hippocampus comes
ATGAAAATAAAATGAAGATTAATCGATGACCTCATTGATATTTTCGGAACAGCCAAAGCGAGAGAGGTTATCGAGGCCAGCAACTCTGCTCCTCCATGCTCTGTGACAATCAGTTCAACCCCTAGCGCCAAGCCACCAATGCATAATTTAACAACATGCATTTTCCGAAAATAGGCAGACTTACTCAACTGCTTAATTTCACACTTGGCGCTGTTAAGGCGCAAAATTGTGTGTAGACTGTACAAACAAGAACAAGTACATTTTCAAAATAATGTCCCCGTTAAGCGTGTTTTTT
>NW_017827163.1:0-295 GCF_001891065.2 Hippocampus comes
CATCTTTCAAATTCGCTGTATCACACCTTATTATACAAGTATAATTTCTAGAATATTTCTCCACTCCCCTGCATTTCTTAGGAAATAATAATATTTTTGTACAAGTTATTACCAACTAAACAAACACTACCTCCCCTCTGCCCAAATTAGATAAATACTTATTTTATTAGCCTTTATTCAATTGACGGTCAACGGCAGCCGGGTGACGGCTTGCCATACGAAAAATTTCAGAATCAAGGCTATTACCCCATATATAAAACTAAACACAGTTTGAATTAGGGATTTCTGCAGTGAC
>NW_017827164.1:0-295 GCF_001891065.2 Hippocampus comes
GCCCACTGTAGTTCTCAGTTCAGTTTTCTCGAACAAACGCGAAACAAAAAAATGTATTTGCCAAGAAATTGTGCATCTGATAGTCTTATTCCTTGTCCGCACTAAAGTTGAGTTAAGTTGTTAACTTGTCATCATTTTCTCTCGCCACAGGCCCTACTCTCCCGCCATTCCCAGGATCCCTTGCGTGTCGCCGGAAACCGTTCTTCTCGATCAGGTATGTCAAAAACACCTCGCAAGATCGGCACGCACATCTTCATTTTTTTGCAATTTAATATTCATCGCGATTTTTTTTTTT
>NW_017827165.1:0-295 GCF_001891065.2 Hippocampus comes
TTAATCTCTGTGAGGAAGTAGTCAATCATGCTCTTGACCTGCTGGGCCCTGGCGGAAAACAGGATCAGCTTCTCATTGACGAGATTGAACTCCAACATGCTTTTCGATGGCACGGACACGAACAGGATGTCCGAGTAGCTGCACAGGAAGTCACACACAAATGGAGGATGTTGTAAACTTCAAATGAAGTTATTTTTATGATGGCTACAATCCATGATGGACAAACATATTGAGACACATCGATAATTGTCCATAACAGAGATCTAATTTATACTTTCCATTTTTAACCCTTTCA
>NW_017827167.1:0-295 GCF_001891065.2 Hippocampus comes
CATCTAATTCTGTTTCGTTCCAATTCTACTTAAACATATATCCACACCATTCTTCTCAGAAACAGCATTGCATCAGAGTGACTCATTATGCGTGTGTGAGCTTGTATGTGTCGGCGTGCGTGTGTCACACGCAGCCAACAATTAACAACTGTCTGGAGTTGAACATGGGTCACAACACCACTAACCCAATTTAACACGCGGCCCGATGGCCAAGTCCACTCGCAGTAAAGTCGAGTGTCGACTATGCTGGATTTGACAAACTTGTCAGGTGGCTTCTCATTTGACTTGTGTGAAC
>NW_017827168.1:0-295 GCF_001891065.2 Hippocampus comes
CATAGAGAGAAAGAGTGAGTGAGGTGACAGGAGTGAAAGAGAAGACAAATCCAGGAGTTATTGTGGAGGAAAGGCGGCCACGCTTCGCTAGCTTGTCTCACGGACCTTGAAAGGGATTCCGCCTCCTTTTCGCACAATACAAATCTAATAAGAACATTACAAAAAGCACAGACGCAGACGCCGTCGGCCTTGCGGCAGCAGACCGACTCTCCGTCTTTTTGCGATAATTCACTTCTCTCTACTCACTGCTGAAGCCTTTTATAAGATTCATATTGAATCTGTGAGGGGGAAAAAA
>NW_017827169.1:0-295 GCF_001891065.2 Hippocampus comes
TCCTCCCCGCCCACCAAATCCAGCCACGCCTCGGGCAGCACCTCCAGCCAGTACCGGCCGTGGCGTTGTTGGACGAAGACCTTGCAGCCGAACACCTTGGAGAGTTGTTCCGGCGTCAACACATGTTCCGGGGGGCCGTGGGCGATGAAGCGGCCCTGCTGCATGAGCAAGACCTGGGCGGTTTGTTGGGGCAGCTCCTCGACGTGGTGGGTGATCATCAGCACGGCCGGGGGGCCGGGCGATTGGAGCAGGCGGTCGACCGTGGCGAGGACCTGCTCCCGGCCGCGGAGGTCCA
>NW_017827171.1:0-295 GCF_001891065.2 Hippocampus comes
CAGGTAACCGTTCGCTTGGTTTCATTCAGATTAAATCCAAGAAGGACAAGCCAACAAGTTAGAGGCGCTTATCAAAAAGTACTTTTTCTTTTTTTAAATCTGTCTTTTTATTGCAGCGTCTTCAATACATCCACTTGGCTTTCTTAAAAGTCATATTTATGTACACGTAAACAAACATCCCAGCCCTCCCCCAAAAACAAACAAAAGAAATGTAAAATGGCCACCCGAGCTGCGACTTCCAGTTGTGGAAGCGAGTCCTGCCCGAGACTCCTTCCTCGGCCAACAAAAGTCGGGG
>NW_017827172.1:0-295 GCF_001891065.2 Hippocampus comes
CAGCCAGAAGTGGATCTAAAACAGCACGAGCTGTTGAACCGCCTTGCTGCTGCTCTCAAGAGGGTCTTGTCGTGGGCCTTGAAATCGAATGAGGGTTTTGAGTCAACTGCTTACCAATCAAGAGAATTTGCCAGCAGTGTGGTCATCCCCCTTTGCAAATGGCTTTGTTTAAAAAGTGTAATTTTATTATTAGATCATTTTGTATCTGTCATCTTGAGATGTGGGCGAGATGGATTTCACCAGTTGGTCACAACCAGCAGAGGGCACAATTAATTAAGTCTGCCAAAATGAGGGG
>NW_017827174.1:0-295 GCF_001891065.2 Hippocampus comes
GAACAAGGGTGTGGCACCTGCTGGTTTTTTTCCACCATCCTTTATGAACATAACCTTTGCTACTTCAAACATCATGCATTTCAATTCATCCACATGACATTGAACAAACACATATCATCTTACGAGCATTTGTCTGGCGGCTTTGTCCGCTTTCAAATCAAACCGAGGAGGAAACGTACCTCCTGAATTTCGGGAAAAGTCTTTTTGAAAAATGAGTGACCTAAACTTGATCAATATTCATGTAGAGCAAGTGGTTCGTGTTCGATTTATGCTGTATCAAAAACAAAAAAAAAAA
>NW_017827175.1:0-295 GCF_001891065.2 Hippocampus comes
TGCGTGCGTGCGTGCGTGCGTGCGTGCGCGCGCGCTCACGCATGCGTCTTTAATGATGCGTTGGCTCACCGCAGAAGGGCACACAGTGCGAGCTAGCTAGCGCCGCAGCGGCAGAGGGCACGGCGGCACATCAAGGTCAAAGGAAGCCTGGCAGTGCAAAATAATCGTGCGCAAAGACACACACCCACGGACACACACATTCATGCATTAATGTTCAGAGTTATTGTTGGGGTTTTTTTAATCGTCCTGTGTCAATATGTTTTTAAACACCATTGAGGCAATGCCGTGAGTGATT
>NW_017827176.1:0-295 GCF_001891065.2 Hippocampus comes
CTTCTCCTCACGAGGGGCGCGGGCGTGCTGGAGCCGATCCCAGATGATGTCCAGAAGTAGCCTGGGGATACACCCTGAACTGGTTGCCAGGCAATCACACTGACAATCACACCTAGGGACAATATGGAGTCTTCGATGAACATAGCATGCAAACAAGGACAAATACAAGTTTCTTTCCCAAGTTATCTAAGCATATCAAAGTAATTTGAATCAAAACAATCATTTCATCACACTCAATCTATTTAACATTGTAGGTGATTCATTCGTTTAGTGACAAGAATGCAGATTTTTTTTT
>NW_017827177.1:0-295 GCF_001891065.2 Hippocampus comes
ATGTAACAAGTCCATCCATACGCAGCCTGTCAGAGCTCCTGCGCAGCCACAACTGATACCGAGTCACTGAATTCCTAATCAGCCAACTCTATAATCATACATACATTTAAACTCACGGATACTACAGTATAGAATGCAAGGATGGCAACGCCAAGTGGACGGACAAATAAATAAGTAAATAAACCTCACACGAATATTTTGTATTGCATGTATAAAGCTTTAAAATACATATAAATGAGAAAATAAACATATGGTCACCACTCGGCTAATTTTAGTTCATCGAGGGTGCTGTGTT
>NW_017827178.1:0-295 GCF_001891065.2 Hippocampus comes
TAGCCAAACACCTCCTTGGATTAATTCATTTATGAGCTATCAAGATAACGTTCAAGGATATACAATTAGGCAAATAGAAGATGCTTTAAACGGTCAAACATCATGGATTGGTTGGAGAAATAATATTAAAAACAGATATAACAATGGAACATCGAATAATGTACAAGACGCTTTTAATTTTTGGAATACTCAGTAATTTTTTGATATGTAGTTGTGATCAAGGAGAAATAGATAAGCTTTACACAAAAAACTACACTTATGCCAATGAAACAAATTTTTCTATTAAAATTGAAGA
>NW_017827179.1:0-295 GCF_001891065.2 Hippocampus comes
GTGATCATTTCCGACTCTCGCTAACGTCAGACAAAAGTACTTGGACACCACTGGAGTCCATTCTGCTAAAAAGTTAAGCCTGCTTCTTCACGATAACTTCCTTCGAACATTTTTTCCCCTCAATACATTTCTTCTCGTATCTCAGCTGTCCTTTTATGGAAAGGAAAAAGGCAACGTGCACATGCGGATCCTTTGTTTTTGACTGATTAAGCAGTGCAGTGAAAATTGGGAAATAAAATAGGAGTTTTACAGTTCGTAGTTTGTGAAGATTTGTAATAATAAAACAAAAAAAAAA
>NW_017827180.1:0-295 GCF_001891065.2 Hippocampus comes
TCTAAAAAATCTCAAAAATATGCATAATATCGTCAAAAATCAAAAAAAATAACTCCCCTAATCGCTGTATTTGCATGGAATTTACGCCGAAAAAATGAGAACTAAGTTTTATAAAAGTTAAAAAAAGTCAAAAAAATCAAATAAGAAAATTCCAAAAACGATTATAATATCGTTAAATTTCGATAATATTAAAATCTCAAAAATAAAAATTTTCTATCTTTTCGACAGGTTTTTCAAAAATTCAGAAAATCAAAAAAAATAAAAAGTCAAAAAATTTAGAATCTTAAGAAAATTC
>NW_017827181.1:0-295 GCF_001891065.2 Hippocampus comes
TTCATCTGTGCCGTATGTTGCACATGTAGCACATTCGACAATGAAGTTGACTTGAACTTAATGAAAAGATTTTAAAGATTCTTTTATTGCGTATATTTTTTAAAAATTGCATATTTCATCACAATAATGAAAAAAAAATCGCAATTCGATTCGTTTGAGAGGCGGAATATGACAGGAGCGTAAGGCCTCAACGCCCGAGACGCCTCGCCCGCGCCCGTCTGTGTCAAAAGCAACTGCCGTGGCTGCCGCGCATCTAATTAATGTAAATGCGGAAAGCGGCATTGGCTGTGTCAAC
>NW_017827182.1:0-295 GCF_001891065.2 Hippocampus comes
TTCTTAATATCATATTACCTGATTTTGCACTTACAACAATTTTCTTTTTTCCTCTCCAAACAAAATAATATTTATCGAACCCATCTGCAGGTTCATTAGATGCATAAATAGGAACAAAGTTATTTTCTTTACAAAATGCAGTTAGTGCATATCGGTTTGGAATGTCAATGTTTTTTACTTCATCAACAAAAAGGATTATTTTGTTTTCATCATCATTAACAATCATTTGATTAAGGATAGACATTACCAAAACTAATTTAACCATCTTGTCCGTACCTTCAGATTCTATTTGGTC
>NW_017827183.1:0-295 GCF_001891065.2 Hippocampus comes
TTTAACCTAAGAGTTGAATTTGTTCCGTTTTCAAACTTGGAACTCCTTTTACCTGTAAATCCAATCAATGAAATTAATTGCATTTCGATTGATTGGTTCCAGCCTCCCAAGCCCCTGACATTTTTCATTACAGAAAGTCGCAGTTAACTTGTGAGTCGGGGTACATTTCAAAGTCTGTACTTTTTTTTTCTTTTTTTACCTTTACTGCAAAGTGATCGGCTGGCTATTAAAATCAAGTTTTTGTCCCCATTCTCAAACACTCTGCGCGAGTCTGCTGAATGCACTGAAACCACAC
>NW_017827184.1:0-295 GCF_001891065.2 Hippocampus comes
CATTTTCTTTATGTGGTTTCACATTGTTTTCATGTTTGGAAAATACTACGTTTTTGTTTTTGAAATAAATGATTTAATTCCTTAAATCGTGGAGTCTTTTCTCAATGATGCTGTCTGCCAATTAATCTCAGTGTGTTTTTGATAGAAATTGCAAAAATAATACAATGTCTACAGTGGCTACTGTTTCCCCCCCAAACAGCGACCTCCATCACAATGGATGCCGTGGCCTAAGTAATTGCTAACACCTAATGAGGATACGTAAAGGCCAAACACAGGAGTAAATATATCGTCAAAA
>NW_017827185.1:0-295 GCF_001891065.2 Hippocampus comes
ACCCAAGAAGAGCGTGGGAGGCCGCCCGAGAGTCCCCCTACCTGAGTCAGTAGGGTCCCCGGTTCCGAGTCGACATGTCCAAAGGTGAATGCGAGCGGAGGATTAAACTGTGGCCTTTAATGGAGAGCACACACGCCACGAACAAGAAGGCCTACTATGTTGCCCTACTACTCAATACTTTCTCATAAATCTCATTCTGCTGCAGGCAGAATTCCATACACATAAGTCAACATTTGGGCTGCACAGTGGTCCAGTGGTTCGCATGCCGACCTCACAGTGCAGAGGTGCAGGGTTC
>NW_017827187.1:0-295 GCF_001891065.2 Hippocampus comes
GATTGTCCTGAGTCACCTTTCTGATGGCCAGCAGTTTAGCAGACCTGGACTTGAGCAGTAATTTCTGAAGTCTGTGGACTTGTTTCAGATCACCACGACGTTTGGCTTTGAAGATTCTGGTTTGGAGTCGGTAGACCCTCTTTTGGATTCTCTTCCAATCGATAGTCCCCCATTCATCACTACCCATTGCTGAGTGTGTCATCGTCTTTACTCCGACTAAAGGGTCTTCATTCCGTACTATCGGGTCTACGTCTGCATATCCTGGGAATTACTCCAGGCTTTCGCTTCTTAGACC
>NW_017827188.1:0-295 GCF_001891065.2 Hippocampus comes
GGGGGGCTAAATTGTTCATCATTACACATCAGTTTTGTGAAATTTGCCACTTTTCTGGAGTGCGGCACGATCCAAAGCCCCCTGTCTTCACATCCTCGCTTCCAGTCAGAGGTGGTGAGGGAATGTTTTTCAAGAATGCTTGCGACGGTAGCGTGTGCATCCATCACCATGACCGTATAAGGACACGGCCGGGATGCCGCTGGAAGGAACATGTCAGGAATCGTTTACGTGTGCGCTCCCTCGGCTCGCACTGCCAGGACACGCTACAAGTTGCGAATTGTGATACACACACACA
>NW_017827191.1:0-295 GCF_001891065.2 Hippocampus comes
TCCGATCGCCATTCAGTTCGTCCCCGAACTGTGTCCGATAGTTGAGCATCAGAAAATTCTAAATCATCCGCAGACATTTTTCAAATCTTGCTTATTCTATGCCACAGTAATGTGAACTTGGTAGAGGATGAAGGTTTCTTAACCCGGTAACAAAAAAGGACACTCCCACTGCCTGAATCCGCCAATCCTAGCTAACCTCAGTTAATTTCTCATTTGACCAACCTTTAGCAGAAATAAGAAATCAATCCTATGACGCTCTTTTCAAAGCAACTGCTTTTCCTCAATGATTTGGTGC
>NW_017827192.1:0-296 GCF_001891065.2 Hippocampus comes
AAAAAAAAAAAAACGTACCTGCAATCAGGCCCACCTCACAGGTGGGTTCCTCATAGGCGCAGGTCATCATGGTGCCCACGGTGTCGTTGACGATCGCCACCACATCCAGCTCAAATTCCTGAGATGAGTAAAAGATGGCGGTAGGACACGTGAACCATGATGCAATGCGCCGCGATCATCATTTCCTTCGGCGTCAACCCAAGAGGCAGGCGTTAGTTTTTTTTTAGTATTTCTGGCAACACGACTCCGCTGATCAAAACGTCTTCCCAAAGTTTTCGCGGGTGATTCCACGGATC
>NW_017827193.1:0-296 GCF_001891065.2 Hippocampus comes
AAAACGTTTGCTTCGTGCTTTGGACTCGACCTTACAGGGCAAGGGCTATCTTTTGGCCGAAGAACCCGATTTTTTAATCAATATTATAAGTTCAGCCTTTCGAAGAGGCCCGAACAACGCTGTCGGGGTCGGAGTTGGGGGAACTGGGCGTAATGTCGGCGGTGGGTTGTCAGTGGGCATTCCGATTGGAGGTTCAGGTTTGGGCAGAAACATTCAATTTGATTTTGTTGATGCCGAAAAAGATGCCTTGTTTTGGCAAGCCAGCAGTGAAAGCAGTTTTAGTGACAATGCCTCCC
>NW_017827194.1:0-296 GCF_001891065.2 Hippocampus comes
GGGTGGGTGCGGGGTGGCGGTGGGTGCACTGTTTTTGGAAGCCAGGCAGCCCTAAGACACTGACCTCTTCCCCAAAATGACATTCCTCGAATGTGCCTCCTTCTTTTTGTACTTAAGCCACTTGCGTGTTTGGCATTCAACTTCCTTTCTATTCTAAGTCAAACTCAAATCACTACTAGAGGTGCTCGTTTGCTTCCTGGCTGCTGTTGAAGTGCCTTTGAGCAACACCATGCGCCCATAGGCACGTCGAAAAAAAACATTCCGTTTTCGTAATAGTGCAAAGGTATGTGCGCTCT
>NW_017827195.1:0-296 GCF_001891065.2 Hippocampus comes
AAAAATATTGCGACAGCGTTTTTGTCTCTCTCTAGTGGCAGCTATTATGTAGTTCGCCGAATGTGGCGCACAGCAAGATGGATGGGCAGCCACCGAGGGGATATTTTTTTTTCCTAAATCACACTTGCGGACCTCTGCGAGCAACGTAGACACGGGACTGCGCTACAATTCTACGTTTACTTTTGGTTTGTGGTAAAAAGCAACTTCTGTAACTGAATCTCGACCGCCTAAGTTAAACAAACTCGAGCTAACGCGGAAGATCGACTTTTAGTGAACTTCCTCGCGTGCGTTTTTTT
>NW_017827196.1:0-296 GCF_001891065.2 Hippocampus comes
GACAGTAAATACACTATGGGAGGCGTACCTGTCGGTGTTGGGCGTGGTGCCGGTCACTTCGCAGGACGAGTGGTCCTCGGTGGTTAGCCAACTTCCCAGACCTTCCATTTCCGTGACGGCCGCCCCCGAACAGCGATCCAGGGTGAAGCGAACTTCCTGAGGGGAGGAAGAAAAAAATATAACCTCCAAGACTGATGTCACCACTGCATACGTCTGGCTTTTAAATTTGAGTTACAAGCCCGAATTAGGGCATTCAATTCGAGGCTAGAGTTTCAAATTCAGGTAGAATTCAAAAT
>NW_017827197.1:0-296 GCF_001891065.2 Hippocampus comes
AAAGAAATGTTATTATATCCAAAGTTGGTCAATTTCCATAGGAGTTACTAATTATTTATTGTAATTGATTTTTCAATTGCTTTACTATGATGTACGTGTTGAGCCTCATTCACTCAACTACATTTATTAATGAGGCGCATTGAATTTTGTTTTGTTTTTTGCGGTCACTCGGTCAATTTCAGTTTTCCATGAAAACACACCGCTGTATCTACTGAACACACTTTTGTTCAAAAGTGTGGGGCTTCCCTAAAAATGTCCCAATTTTGTAAGAAAATAACGTTTTCCATTAAAAAAAA
>NW_017827198.1:0-296 GCF_001891065.2 Hippocampus comes
TTTTGCATCTTGCTGGTGTGCCTCTTCGCTATGTTTGGGTTTTTTTGATTGTTTTTTTTTTTTTTTAGTAAAGACTATCAATTTTTTTTTTCAAAATTTGGGGGTGGGGCGGGGGGACTGGAACTATCCACCAGTAATGCAGACTTTGGGAAAGGCGGAAGTGAATAAATCTACTGGAAGGGAGAGTGTGGGTTGTGGTATGCACGGTGAATCGTAAGCAATGTCACCAATGAAGTGAAACTTCAAGAGTGACCCAATTCTATTCTTGTCATGTCATTAAGTGGGTTGAAATGGTA
>NW_017827199.1:0-296 GCF_001891065.2 Hippocampus comes
TCTACAGCCCCCAATTTTTTTGTGTACTTAATTTGTCTTATTTGATACTACAATCACCCATTCAAGTAAACAGTTGAAGAATTCTGCTGAAATCGCCTGGAGTGTGCGCGTTTATTATATGGGCCGTAAAAACAACCAAATGTATTCCATCTAACGGTTTATGTTTTGAACAGAACAGTGGTTTGGGCCTGTTTACAACAGTGGTACGTCCTGACCTTTGTCACTATTCATCTTCAGAAAGACAAATATTTGAGTTTGATCAGTTTGTGTGTTACTTGTGTGACTAAGTGGAGTGA
>NW_017827200.1:0-296 GCF_001891065.2 Hippocampus comes
GAGAATGATGGACTCATAGCTTGTGTGGTGGGGCCACTTTTGTTTGACACACTGATAGATTATTTTGAAGAAGCCTTCAAGGGCTCTGCGGTCCATGTCCACCTGTATTGCGATAGCATAATGCAGTGTCCTTTGTTAAAAATACATAAATAAATAAATAAATAAATAAAATCTTAAATGATCTATTTAACCAATATTATTTTAGTTTTTGTAACATTATTAGTTGAATGTTTTTAGGGAC
Source organism: Hippocampus comes (assembly GCF_001891065.2). Classification (NCBI taxonomy): domain Eukaryota; kingdom Metazoa; phylum Chordata; class Actinopteri; order Syngnathiformes; family Syngnathidae; genus Hippocampus; species Hippocampus comes. The sequence goes on from NW_017827200.1 coordinate 242, forward strand.
TACCATCTTTAATATACTTGTCCTTCTCTTCTGCTGCTTTGTGAATGGCTGTCAC
>NW_017827201.1:0-296 GCF_001891065.2 Hippocampus comes
ACAGGTGCTTCGAGAGATTCCAGTAGCGGGGAGGTTTTTCTTCCGAATGGGTAGTGGACAGTGGGCAGTAGCCAGTAATAAGTGATCAGTAAACTGTAATAAGTAAGCAGCGATTAGAGTAATCATCAATCATTAAATCCAAACTCGCAACTCATAACTCATAACTCTGCAACCCTTTCTTCCGTGAACCAAGAATGAGCAAAACCGATAAAAAGCCACAGATAAAAAGCCCAACGAACAAGGGCAATGCCCTATCATCTAAAAAAGAGCCAATCCATGAAGCTATCGGTACTGAA
>NW_017827202.1:0-296 GCF_001891065.2 Hippocampus comes
ACATTTAAAAGGCAGAATAGGAACTTGTCAGTTATCACCAGAGGTGTGGGACGAGGTCACTGTTGTTCCTGTTCCTGGGTTTCAGCTGATCAATTCAGCTGTTAAATCATTCCCCCTGGCCATTTTCTAATGAATGGAATTCACAGTTAATCTGACCAAGCGTATATTCAGAGTGAGAGCCAGCCGTAATCAGAATAAAATACTACAATTTGGATTTTCTGCAGTTACATTGTTTGATGCGTGTTGTGATGACATCACACTGCCAAGCAGGGTAATTAGGGTGCAGTCTGTGTGTG
>NW_017827204.1:0-296 GCF_001891065.2 Hippocampus comes
ACTTCGCCATGTTGACCAAGAAAGGCTTTTGCACAGAAATGCACATATAGTAGCAGATCCTGAGTATATCCACAGCATCAGCAGCCCGTATCTTGTTTATACCAAGAGTTGTTTGGAATGAGCACAGAAACGGTGGGATCATCATATTTAGTGCAGAGTCGGGACAGAGAGGTGCTTGTTTGCTGTTTGCACCGATTTGCACACTCCAAAACAAAACATGAGCCGAGAAGATGAGTCAATTCCGTTGCATTTCTCAATATTTATATTTCATGTATTATGTGTATAGATGAGTGTGT
>NW_017827205.1:0-294 GCF_001891065.2 Hippocampus comes
GTGTGTGTGTGTGTGTGTGTGTGTGCGTGCAGCCAGTCACTGTGAATGCTCTCATGACCACAGTCCTGACGCAGGTATTTGGACTGCTGTCACTTTGCATCATATTGTCAAGTAATGGCGGCACTACGTTTGTGGGGGAGGTGGGGTACAGACACAGTTTTTGGCAAGAAATTACTGAACAAGTGCGCTTTCAAATAGCAAATACGGTTGCCTCTGTTGGTTTCCTTAAGCGTCAAACCCTGTTTTACCGACTCAACTTCAGCTCATCAAATGTGAAAGAAAGATACGGATGAA
>NW_017827207.1:0-296 GCF_001891065.2 Hippocampus comes
ATGGGTTCCAAGCCTTCCTTGTGAAAAACAGAAATTAAGGCGGATTTGATTTTTTTTAGCATTATTTATAGCAGCTTTGCGAAAAAGATTTGCAAAAGTAAATAGATTGCCTAGAAAATCAAAGAATCCTTCAATACTTGGCTTTATAGTTTTCAGTTGCTTTGTTCTTCTCCATTGGAATCCTTTACTTGTAGATTAAGGATATTTCCCATGTGGTAGCAGGTTCTACAACGAGGTTCATAAGCATCTTTTTCACCTAATACTACTGTATCCGCTTCGGAAGTTAATCGATAAGA
>NW_017827208.1:0-296 GCF_001891065.2 Hippocampus comes
GAGCTAATGGCAAGAAAAGAAGGATGCAGGTAGGAGTGTAGGAGTGGAAGATGTGTCGAGAGGGACGAGATTGAAGTGTAGAGAAGTAGAAGGTGAGGGGAGCTCAGTGGGACGCTGTACTCTGGGGTGAAAGTTGACATTCAGTCTGTGGAAATTTGTTTGGGGAAGTGGAGCTGCAGTCGAGCTCTCTCTACTTGCACACGTCCCCGCACAACATGTTTTCACTTATTTTAAGCAGTTTGTTCAGAAAACATCTTGCTTGACCTCACCTTGTCTTGCCACATATGCGTGCGCAC
>NW_017827209.1:0-296 GCF_001891065.2 Hippocampus comes
CAATTTGTTGTGTACAAGTAATAATGCGATGAGACAATGGAACATTTATTGGATTTCACTGTCATAATGGCTCTCAGAGGGAAGACGCAACTCCAAAGTGGCCATGACACCCCTGATCTATAATTTACATATTCTTTTCTTTGTATATCACAAATGACATTTCTCGCTGACAAAAAAGCTCAAATCCACCAGTGCTTTGTACTTTTTCTGTAAGAACTAGACAGACAGATAGCATGAAGCTAGTCGTTTCACCTCTGGAATTTCACCACATACAGAACATGCATGTATTTTTTTTT
>NW_017827210.1:0-296 GCF_001891065.2 Hippocampus comes
AGGATGAATAATGCATTGGCACAAAATATATTATTTACACCTCTTCATCTGCGAGGACGTTTGGAAGCACATTTCATGGCGCAATTATACTAATTTATTTATACACCGTAGTATTTGCATGATCAAAAGTCAGTGGAGCAGAGACGTCCAAGAAGCCATGCATGGCAGTCAGTCATCTTTAGAGCTTAAGCGTAAAGATCGCATTTTTATGCACACGGTATGATGGTGCACCACTGCTGTGCTATTACTTTTGCACAGATTTCATGATTATTATTATTATTATTATTATTATTATT
>NW_017827211.1:0-296 GCF_001891065.2 Hippocampus comes
CATTCTCCCAGGCATCTCCACATAGATTCATGACCTGAATACAGTTGCTGCATCGCTGAGACAATTCACTTGTGTGAATGACATTGACAAGAATAGTCATGGACATGCAAACAGATGAGCAATTCATTGTGTTCAGGGTAAGAAGTCGGGAGGAGGGTGGGGGTCGGTTATATTGGAGTTCAATGGTTTCACTCAATAAAACTGAGTTACAGTAAAAATGTCAACCGGACTAGCGGGCTGAATCAACCCGTGGCTTTAAGCAGAAGGTCAAAATGAATCCAGATCAATAGAAGGAG
>NW_017827212.1:0-296 GCF_001891065.2 Hippocampus comes
ATTGTTAGTCATCACTGCATCATAAAAAAATCACTTTCAACAATATTATACTTTCCGCTTTCCGCATCACTTCAAAGACTAAATCAAAATGTCGGGTCTAGTCAATATGAGGAGCATGCAAGTTCTCGAGACGTGTTCAAAATTGACTTGAAGTAGACAGAAAATGTCTGCTTGAGCTTTGACTCCAATTCAATGGCACTGATAGCAGCAGTAAGAACGTAACGTTGCAGTATTAAAAGCCATTACGACCGCCGTCATTGGGCCGTCTATGAGGTGGATAACGACGCCATTTAACC
>NW_017827213.1:0-295 GCF_001891065.2 Hippocampus comes
TTTTTTTTTAATTATAATAAATATGTTTGGGGCAAATTAAGTTGAACTTGGATCATTTCCTTCAGCGCCCCGAATGATCTCTCACAGCACATCGCTGTGTTTCTCATCGCTGTATTCAGAGGTACTGGAATTATCAAAGCTTTCATTTACAAAGACATATTTAGGCTCCATTTCGTGCACTGCGTGCAGCGCAACTTTGCACCACAAAGAAGTTAGCACAGGCCGGCGGATCGAACAGAGGACGGGCACTGTAGTCATGTTTACAGCTGACTTCACTCACTATCAATCAAAGGGG
>NW_017827214.1:0-296 GCF_001891065.2 Hippocampus comes
AAGTCAACTCCATTGCAGTGTGTTTTCTCTTGCAGTGTCGTGCTGTTCACGAGAAACATGCTGATATTCTGATCCAAGCCACGTTTGACAAGCATGGCGAGGAACTGCTCAAGCACACGTGTTTCAAAAAGACCGCCGAGTTCTACAAAGCCCTACAGGCCGCTAAGGACTCAACCGATGTTATCATGGAAGGCTCCCTCAAAGAGGATGACAAGGAGATTGTCGAGCCAGCTGTGGAGCGGTTTACGAATATCTTGAGGGCCCTGTACGTTACAAGCCGCGACGTCTACACCGCG
>NW_017827216.1:0-296 GCF_001891065.2 Hippocampus comes
CCCCCCCCCGTTCGTCTCCCGATTGTTGTATCATTTGGATTTGTGGGGCGCCGGGCGACGTCTGAATGGAGGATGAAGAGCCGCCGCCGCGTTTTGCTTGCCCGCAGGCCGATCCCATCCGAGTTGTGGTGACCGGCGCCGCCGGGCAGATCGCCTACTCGCTGCTCTACAGCATCGCTAAGGGCGACGTCTTTGGGAAGGAGCAGGTGAGGTTGCTATGGTAACGGGACGCCGACTAAAAAAATGGATTGAAAGTATGGAAATGCTCATATGTGTTTAGAATAAAAAAAAAAAAA
>NW_017827218.1:0-296 GCF_001891065.2 Hippocampus comes
AAAAAAAAAAAACTCCATCTGATTGCCCCAATTTGAAATAACAAAAGAGAAACTGGAGGAATCTCTTTTTCTTTTCAACAATGTGTCTGGTGACCGTTGCTTTTCAGTTTTGCGATCCTCCTGCCCCAAGGACATGATCATATTAGCGCTGATGTGCACATTTGGTTTTCGGCGGCCGTAAAAGCAGCGGGAGTGCTTTTATTCCACCCGGAGATGGTGAAATAGAATCTGTGCGGAATCAATGATTTGTTATTGCACGCTGTGTGTTTGTGTGAATGCCGTACTTTCATCAGGAA
>NW_017827219.1:0-296 GCF_001891065.2 Hippocampus comes
CAGACCTGAATAAAGAGCTGCTTCAATTCTCATTATTCCGTTGAAGCAATCTGTCCTTTTACACCATTTTCCTGTATAATTAATCACCTGGAGATCTTGTTTCACAGTAGGAGTGCTTTCTGTAGTGTCCAGTACATACCTTTTTTTTTCCCCCCCTCTTTTCTCCTCAGACGGACAGCTTCCCCGCCGAGCCTAATTACATGGGAAGCAGACAACAGTTTGTTCAAAGGTAGGTGTTGGTGTTTGCAACGATCACTCCATCTCCGACCGGATTATTATTATTTTTTTCCCCCCCC
>NW_017827220.1:0-296 GCF_001891065.2 Hippocampus comes
TACCGATATACAGTACTAGCTGGGTTAGCTTGACTATTAGCATCAAGGGCTAGCTAACGTTGGACTCGAAACCCTGCTAGACAATACGAAATCGTGTCGACTTGATTCCAACGCCGTTCACACGAGGTGTTGATCTTTACTTGTGTTCATCAGACACAACAAGCAGTGGTGGTTCAAGGGTAGAGAACCTACCTCAGCCACACAACAGACACCTCGTACAAATGTGCACTCATTTTAGTAGCTCACATATCATTCGAGCCATTTGCTTAATCTATGTTACAGTTGTCAACTCTCAA
>NW_017827221.1:0-296 GCF_001891065.2 Hippocampus comes
CGTTGACCTCGAATGAAAATTTCAAGGGAGACTGAAAGTGACCTTTTGACCTCAGTTACATTGGCTCTCGCATGGCAAATCAGCTCCTCTGGAATCGGAATTGCAGTCATTGCAATTGGACTCTTTTAGGCAGACAGTGTCAAGAAAATCAGTGGGGAGTCGTAAACCAAGGACCTCCGTCCATGTTTATATGTGATACCTGTGTGGCAACACATCCAATGTCATCCCGCAGTCCTATCCGGAGTTTCATCGGGAGACGAGCAATGAATCAAAAGATGTTTTCGAGTCGAAAAGCA
>NW_017827222.1:0-296 GCF_001891065.2 Hippocampus comes
ATGTTGGCTTTTACTGGCAGTATGAAAGGGGCTTTCAACACAACTCTTATACTGGCTGTCATTCACGGGTGTACCTAATGTTGTGTCCGGTTAGAGTAATCCGCGCTAGCAACATCCGTGCATAAGGTGCTCTATCTTGCTGTATAGTGTTTTTCAATACCTAGCCAGCCACACACTGCAGGGCAGGACAGAGTCCACTGGGCCACCCTGTTACGTCATCTGTTGCTACTTGTATGGTAACGACAAAGCTCAGCTGTAATAAGTGACATATATATATATATATATATATATATATA
>NW_017827223.1:0-296 GCF_001891065.2 Hippocampus comes
TACGGCTCAGTTTGAACTTTCCGTAAATATCTGTTACAACGGCTAGTTCACCTCCCAAAACCTCAATGGTCGCACCAGGAACCGTGTTTTCTGCAAAATTATCGAGTACTTTACCGCAAACATCGACTAAAGTGGTTTTTACCAAAGAGTAGTACCTGTCGTTCAGTTTTTGGATCTTTATTTGCGTTTGGGCCTCTAGAGCTTTAAGAATCTGCTCAAGATTGGGTGAACTTGGAGGTGTGATCTGAACATCATCCAAATCTGCATCCACATAAGAAAACTTAACGTCAAATTGC
>NW_017827224.1:0-296 GCF_001891065.2 Hippocampus comes
TGCAGGGAGCCACGAGGGCGGCGCTAAAGAGCCACGCGCGGCTCCGGAGCCGCGGGTTGCCGCCTCCCGATCCGGACATTGTTTTCAACTTGCCGGAGACTCGACCGAATGCGGAATGATGGACGCTCATGAGTAACGATGAGGATGACCTGATGATTGATAATTGGGGGGGGAAAGCAAAACAACAAGAACGACGGAGATTACCTGCATCTGACGACCACGCGGATGTTTACCTCCTCTGTCTCCTCTTCGACTGCATTCGGATTGTTTGAAGCCATGACTGCGGTGACACAAGA
>NW_017827225.1:0-296 GCF_001891065.2 Hippocampus comes
GGAACAACTTTAAAATATAAATTATTAACATTCAGGGCCACAATGTTTGTTAGAACAACAAAGCAAACAAGCTGTTTTCTCCAAAATAATTTGCTGAGTTGTTTTTCATAATATCTTTAAGTTGTGGGGGGAGGGGGGGACAATGAAAAGAACAATTAATTCTCCAAACTCTTATTTCTTTTTTGTAAAGTGTGGCAAAGCCAATTTTCACAACAGCAAAACTTAAACCATTTTGTTGAATCGCCCAACCAAAAATTTTCTTGAAGTTTGTTGCCTTGGAATTTTGAGTCAACCAA
>NW_017827226.1:0-296 GCF_001891065.2 Hippocampus comes
AAAAAAAAAAAAATCACACCTAGCTAATTCATGTTGCTTGTGGTCAAAAAAAACTTCAAAGCTGACATGTTACACAAAATTTGTCTGTTCAATCTTTTGGGATTTCCTGAATGCTTCCATTTTGCATGCACGAGCTGCATGACTTGCGTCTGTGCCATTTGCTTGTACGTTCCTCTAAATGATCTTAACGTATTGTCAGTCCTCAGTTCCGATCGTGTGGAGCAGATGACCAAGACGTACAATGACATCGAAGTGGTCACACACCTTCTGGCTGAGGTTGGTATCGTGCCGCGCGC
>NW_017827227.1:0-296 GCF_001891065.2 Hippocampus comes
TGGAAGAAAAGCACTTAAAACCCATGCACCACAAAGCACCAACACCATGCTCGTAGAATGTACATAACCATGAACCCATGTCACATAAACAACAAATTGAAGTAGTTCAATTATACCACAAACAAACCACATTGACATGAGACTCATCGATAGTATGAGCTGATATATTGTTTTAAATAACATGCTATCTCAAATTGGCATAACATCACACATTGGAAAACACATATTGGATGTGTACTGGCACTTCACACAGTTTATTAAACCCACTTTTTGGTATTTACACAATAAAAAAAAAA
>NW_017827228.1:0-296 GCF_001891065.2 Hippocampus comes
TGATAATCTATTGGAAGGGGGTTGTGGGGCTGGGGCAGATTCGGGAGATTTAGTCGTGGTTATTTTGCCTTGATGATATTGTGCATGCTGAATTTACTTAAAAAAAATCCTCACATCCATCCACATCACTCTCCTTATTTGAGGTCAAGTTGCCAGCAAGAGGCTTTTAAAAAAAAAAAGAAAAAAAGAAGCACGCACACGCGGTGGGCAGATGGTCAAATCGTCATCCCGGCAATAAGTCAGGCAATCAGTCAAGCCAGTGTGCCAGTTGGCTGACGAGGATACGCGAGCATGAC
>NW_017827229.1:0-296 GCF_001891065.2 Hippocampus comes
AACGCATTACTTCACAAATCTTACACAGTCAAGAGCGCTCCGAGGAATTCTTTGGAAATTCGGCCCTGAAGTCAGTTTCATTTTGTGACATGAAAGTAGGGAGACAAGTATATCATGAGTAGACCCACAAGTCTTAAGTCATATTTGATAAGGCACAAGAGGTCTGCCATTTTGGCGGGAATTTGCCATTTTACGATCAATTTTGTCATTTTCAGGGTTTTTCCGATTGTCTTGAAAATTCTGCTCTTGCAGCTTGACTTGTCTACCAAATTTCTACTTTGCTGTTTCCGGCATGA
>NW_017827230.1:0-296 GCF_001891065.2 Hippocampus comes
TGTGGATCAGATCCAGACTGAAACTGGGTCTGACCTGAACAATCCTGTGCTTGCATTTTTATCAGCGAGTTATTACTATTCATTTATTCTCAACTATTTTTGACATTTCTTGGGTGTTACGTCATCGGGTCACTCACCCGCTCGGTTTATGACGGGCCGAGCGCCCTTGAGCGCACACAGGCGCTTCCCTCCGAAGGGCACGTATTGCTGGCTGAGCGGCAGACTCTCCGTCTTCAGCAGCTGCCGCCGGTGCTTCTCTCGCAGGATGGAGTGCACCGTCTTGAGGAAGTCTTTCC
>NW_017827231.1:0-296 GCF_001891065.2 Hippocampus comes
CACTCTTCTGCACAAAGATGTCAGATATTGTTCCTGGTATCTGCTAGAGCCACCCCTTCAGGTTGGGGCTAACTGCAATTACTCGTGGCACAATTGTTGCCTCTGCCCTCCACATTTTCTCTAGTTCTTCCATCAGCCCGTGATATTTTTCCTGGTTTTTCCGTTCCTTTTTTTATATGTTGCTATCATTTGAGATTGCTACATCTATCACGACTGTTGTCTTCTGATGCTTATCCACCACCACTATATCAGGCTGGTTGGGTATCACCAATGTGTTAATATAGATCTGGAAGACC
>NW_017827232.1:0-296 GCF_001891065.2 Hippocampus comes
AAAAAAAAAAAAGGCGCTCTGGGATACGTTTGCTCTGTCAGGTTAACGCTTAAACACACATGAGTGAGAAAAGCAGACACTGCCACATGCATGCTTCCCCTCATAATTCTGTTCACCTTCTTCTTGACCCAAAAGCCACTGGGCCACTTTAGCACCGAGCCGCTTCCAAGGAAACAGGAAGAACTGGCCCGCCGAGGCGGTTGACAGCTTTCAGATGGACTATTGCTGATATCCGCCATGTACACGGAGGAAATGGAGCCTTGCTCCCGCTCTTAGCCTCATCACTGTCTTGACGC
>NW_017827233.1:0-296 GCF_001891065.2 Hippocampus comes
GACCAAAAAGGTCAATATATTTCACTAATGTTAGTCCAAACTAAGTCATGGCAAGTGCATATCGTGGCCTGGTGCAAGAGGATGTTAGCGGTAGAGACTCATCATGCCGGTTGACCTTCAACCTTATGACAGGGAGGCTGATTAAATACAAAGATGTGATTCATAGATCGCCTTTTCTCTTATCAGCGTGATTGTTGTCAATGAGTCACACATATTAATTTTCTGTAAGTGGATATTCTGCAATAGGATTAGAAAAGCTCCTGGAGCCCAAACTAACTGGTCAATGTGAAGGCTGC
>NW_017827234.1:0-296 GCF_001891065.2 Hippocampus comes
GTACCACGCGCAGGCCAAGGCCATCGCGGACCAGGTCGAGCAGATCGGCCGCTGGCTCGCCGGCGAGGAGCCGCCCCAGCAATCGGGGATGACCCGGCAGGCGCTGTACGACCGCCTCGCGAAGCTGCAGCGGGACTACAAGAACGCCAACCTGCTCGCCGAGGCCTACGCCCTGGAAGACCCCGCGGGCCGTGCCCGGCTGCGCCGCCGAGTGCGGGAAGAACAGATCACCGTGCGCGGCCAGATCCAGCAGGCCACCGGGCCCATGCGCGACCGGATGGCCGAGCTCGACGAAC
>NW_017827235.1:0-296 GCF_001891065.2 Hippocampus comes
TTTTCATTTGTTTGTTTATTTTTTGGTTTGTTTTTACAGTGCTGTGTATTGTCCAGGCAAGTCTGAATTGAGAGTGTCTTTCCTTCAGATCAGTAGTGGTTTGTGCCAAAACATGCGGGACAGCCCTGACCTATATTGGACGGAAATGCAGTGTACTTGTGACAAAGAAGCGCAGGCAAAAGAGACTGGACGTGCCTCAAAGTCATGTTCTCTGTGGTTTCGCTGAAGATGTTGGTGTATACGGTGTTTCAGTCTTATCTTTTTTTAATGTGATACTGCTCTGTGTGTATTAAATT
>NW_017827236.1:0-296 GCF_001891065.2 Hippocampus comes
GGTCTTCTTGGAGATGGGGAAGGGCTCTCTGCAGCCAGCCGCCTCTCTTTTATACCCTCCCGAGGTGGGGGGTGACAAAGAAAGGGGCTGCAGTTTCACTTTTAGAACAAGCAGCCTGACCCACTGGTCAGGTTTCAACCTCCCCCCTGTCACACTTTGCTCACCAAGTGTCAAAACACTTAGTTCAACCAGCGATATCCGATCCCTTCCTCAGCTTCGCGCATCATGCACGAACCGTGAATCCAAATATTCCTGACCCGTTGAAGAAAAAAATAACACCTTTTTCCAATTCAATA
>NW_017827237.1:0-297 GCF_001891065.2 Hippocampus comes
AAAAAAAAAAACCCAAACCAAAGATGTGTGAGCCATTAGAAGCTGACTAAACTCACTGAGAAATTTGCACTCTCTTCCCGCCACGGGCTCATCGCTCTCTGTAATGATGCCCTTGAGCAACGTTCGGTGAATAGTCTGTCCTTCTCTTTCGGTGTCTCTTTCTCTGCCCTCTCTTAACAATAACTCATTGTTTGACGTGCGGTTGATGTCTTTTCTAGCAACGCCTGACTTGCTGGTTGCCATAGCAGCAAGCAAGAACACCCTGCTTCGTCTTCTGACCTATATCATTCCTTGTTG
>NW_017827238.1:0-297 GCF_001891065.2 Hippocampus comes
AAACCAGAAATAATTTGCTTGGAAAAATGTTGCGCATTGATATTGACACAGACGACGAAACCCCCTATGCCATTCCAGAGGATAATCCATTTGTAAATGACGAAAATACTAGAGATGAAATCTGGGCCATTGGTCTGCGAAATCCCTGGCGATATAGTTTTGATAAAATGACGGGCGATTTATGGATTGCCGATGTTGGACAAGGTGCCTGGGAAGAAATTAATTTCCAAGCCAGATCAAGTAATGGTGGTGAAAATTACGGTTGGCGTTGCTATGAAGGTGATGCCCCTTTTAATA
>NW_017827239.1:0-297 GCF_001891065.2 Hippocampus comes
AAAGAAGACGCGACGTCAGCCGACAGACTTTGGAGAATGCTCTGGTGGCAACAAGCATGCGGCAGCATGCCCGCAGGTGGGCGGGGCCCAACGGCCCGTATGAGGGAGGATTGGAATGCTCCATCCACTCTTTGTGGGTGACCAAGAATTCAATTGATTTTGATTAGCAGTAAACTTTACGTCATGGCAAAGGAAGACATTCAAGAAAGTTCCGCCGCCTCCTCGGACCAAAGCGGACAAATGTCCGCTTCAAGTAAAACAAGCGCACTTTTTTGCTTTCGCTCTTTCTCACATTCT
>NW_017827240.1:0-297 GCF_001891065.2 Hippocampus comes
TTTTTTTTTTATATTTGGGAGGAGCAATTGAAAGCATGTTTTTGAAACACATCTTTCTCAGCTCTCCGGGCAGTGTCATAAAGCCGCCACGTGATTTATGGCTTTTTCCTTTCGACATATCCTAGAATTATGCTCCATTTGAAGAAATCCCTGAAGGTACTAATTCATATTCGCTATATGATTGGGCCATCAATACTGAGGATAAGTGAAGGTCGCTGCGACAGCTTTATGCTTTAGCGGCTTTTGCCTGCCTTAGTGTCACTGCTTCACAATGCACCGCAATGCTTCCCCCCCCCC
>NW_017827242.1:0-297 GCF_001891065.2 Hippocampus comes
AATACATTGAAAATGAACCCTAAAAGCTCATGTTCAATATTAATTGACAAATATGAAGGACATTTTCACTATAATTAGTTTAGAAGCTAAGATGCAGTTTTTTTTTTTTTTGCTTATTAAAAAGATTTTGATTAAACGCAAATATTTTTTTAGTTTTAGTTTTTTTTTTCTTCTAATGACCTTGCTTACTCACTCACGTACGGATTTACACGGTATTTGCGCCCCATGCCTTTGGTCGAATTTTTGGGGGGCACTTTGGGAGCTGGTGTGTCCCCTCATTTTGCAACAGGTGTCATC
>NW_017827243.1:0-297 GCF_001891065.2 Hippocampus comes
ACCCTAGACAAGCTTAGCCAGATGGATGATTACAAAAATGAAAAATTTATATGGAGCATTCAACACAAACCAATCGAATTACCAAGTTATTTAGACTGGATGGTAAAGTAGCTATCGTTACCGGGGCCAGTAAAGGCATTGGCGAATCTATAGCTCGAGGATTAGCCGAACATGGTGCCAAGGTAGTGATTAGTAGCCGCAAGCAAGAAGCAGTAGATGCAGTAGCAGCATCTTTTAAAAATGATGGATTGGAGGCAACTGGTATTGCTTGTCACGTTGGAAATATAGATCAATTAA
>NW_017827245.1:0-297 GCF_001891065.2 Hippocampus comes
ATCAGTGTTGCTTCTGTGTTGGTTGCCATTTGTTCAATAAGACGATAAGAATTACATCTTGGTTACATGATTTCAACTTTTTTTTGAAATCGTGTAACCTTGTTCAAAAAAATGTCGTCATACGATACAAACAAAATTAATAATCAAGTAAAACGAACAATTATGGGATCAGAAGTAATCATTATACCAATTATTTTTGGGGTATTATTTGCAATCGCCTACCTCTATTTCTCAACCAGAAACAAAGAAAGGCTAGCCTTAATCGAAAAGGGGGCTGATGCAAGTATTTTTGTCAAG
>NW_017827246.1:0-297 GCF_001891065.2 Hippocampus comes
TCGAAAGTGAATGCAAAAACACGCTCCTTCAAAGTTGTTTGCAGATGTACACACATCACTGGCGATAACTTCTGGATCCATGACGCAAGTTCATTTCACAATCAAAGTGTGACATATGCAATTTTCATGTCTGATGAAAACTCCACAATCTGGAAATTAGTTCCACCGTCCGACTTCACCAAATTACGGCTCCTTAGTGGTTGTGCACATATTTCCATAGTGGGCGTATCAAAAGCCTTGATGGGAGAGTCACAGCGTCTTCAAAATTCGTAAAAAATGCATGTATGGATTTGACCC
>NW_017827248.1:0-297 GCF_001891065.2 Hippocampus comes
ATCGTGAAACTCTTGTCAGTTGAAAAAAGTACCTGTAAACCCATGGATGGTGACTCTATCGCCAGGGACGGCTCCGTTAGGAGGCGCGAGGATCTCCACGCTGCCCGGCGACCTTACGCACACGACCACGGCCTGCGACGCCACGCCTCTCACCTGCGTGGGCTTCAGGTTGCACAGTAGGACAGCCATGCAGTTCTGTAACTGCACGACACATCACATACATTAGGGTTAATTTATAGTGAGGCAACTCAAAGGACACTTCCCCATGGCAATAAATGGAAATGCCATTTGTCCGTT
>NW_017827249.1:0-297 GCF_001891065.2 Hippocampus comes
AGAACTTAGCTAAAAGAATCTAATTATAGTACTACTTTGTTGTTCACAACGAATATTGCAGCATGCAACATTTATGTAACATTTGCAAAACTTAAGCTACTTTTTAGATGAGAATAATCACATATAATAGAACAATCTTTATGGTATCTCAACTTTTTATACCTGTAATTCAACTTCTTATGTTGATAGGATGTAGTAATTCTTCAGAGAATTCTAATACGCAGCCTCTAGAAAATAATCAAACTCCAATATTTAAAAATGCTAGTCAGACCAATTTAAATAGTACCAACCTAGATG
>NW_017827250.1:0-297 GCF_001891065.2 Hippocampus comes
ATTAAAAATAATAATATAAACTTATTTCTCTTGTGAGTCCAAATATTATGATTTGTAATGGATTACTAAAATTGATATTTTTCGACAAGAATGAGAAACAAAAATGTTGAATCGAAAGAACGTCTTATTAAACTAAAGCGACAAAAGTTACATCAAGTTTAAGCTAAAATGTACATGAATTGTTTTGTTTTGTTTTTTTGGTTTTCAACTATTGAAATGAGACTTGCTGCAAAGTGCCACTGGATTCAATTGGTATGATCAAAACAATACGTGGCAAAAAAATTACATGACTTGTAA
>NW_017827251.1:0-297 GCF_001891065.2 Hippocampus comes
TCCCATGCCACACACTCCAGAGGGGCTAGACATCACCAGTAGCCTCATCCTGCAGTCCGTTCAACGAGATCCTTTTCCTGACGAATATGCTGCTCTCCAAATAAATCAAACCGTCCACAGCTCAAGTCTCATTGTAGTTTTCGATCCCTGCACGAGTGACGGTCTCATTAAAGTCGGTGGTCGTCTCAAGCATGCTTCATTGAACATAGCATACAAGAATCCAATTGTGATCCCAAATAAGCATCAGGTGACTAACACGCTACGTCCTGCAACTACCTTGGCCCAAAAGCAACATGT
>NW_017827252.1:0-297 GCF_001891065.2 Hippocampus comes
TGACTTACCTCAGAGGCATTGTTCTTTTCAGCGCCTTTCAAGCCCTTGAAAAGGAGAAGAGGATACTGGAAACTAAGGAAGGCCAAGCAAGCTATCTGGGGCAGGCTAGAGAACAGCAAGTAGTATTTATGTATCTGAAAGGAAAAAAAAAAGTTTTGGTCACCCATACAATAGGTGATATTACCCAAAAAGAGGCAGAAAATGTCATTTCCACTAGGGATGGGTGTCATAAATTCTTATCTGATCATTGAGTTGGTTGTGTGAAATTTGTTGTTGGTTAAATATGTATTGAAATGA
>NW_017827253.1:0-297 GCF_001891065.2 Hippocampus comes
CAAGCAGTACAATATCAGGCAAAGGGGGACAGCCAGCCTTACTTCATGGCTCAGCCCTCCTCACGACAATGAACAAATTCCTGTCCAGGGTGAGAGTTTATTTGTACATCGTGAGCTTGAACACAACATTGTGTCAAAGGTAGGAAGTTCTGATCGTTCCCCAGGGAGAGACAGGAATGAGCTTCGAAGAGGAGAGGGGAGTCTTTTGTCATTTCAGCGAGCTGCTCAATGAACTCTCGGACAAAATACGATGTCATGCGTCTGGCTTTGAAGCAATTCGTCTGAGTTTTTTTTTTT
>NW_017827255.1:0-297 GCF_001891065.2 Hippocampus comes
CACACACAGTATTACCTTCAGTAGCTCAGCCCCCTCCCCCTCCTGTCTTTATTCTCCCCCTCTGCCTCTGCCGTTCCCTCCACCCTCTCCAGGGATCTGAGAGTGCTGCATGGATGATGGACAGCAGACTAATGTAAAAGCTAAATCACTCCTCCCTCTGACTTCTCAAAACAACCTCACAGAGGTCACAGTGCCATATTAATATGGTAATATGTGTGAAAGAGTGAAATCATAGGCCAAGATGTCCAAATGCGGCTTCTAATTCAAAAATGAATTAAACAGTTTGGATGGGTTTTT
>NW_017827256.1:0-297 GCF_001891065.2 Hippocampus comes
ATCGCTGCATACAAAGTGCTGTACATGGAGCAACATACAATACTGCATGTGTTACTCCATTGTTTGCGTTCAAATCTCAGTACCTTAAAGGGTTAAACCATCACAACAGCGATGCTATTTGTTAGCTTGTCGACGGCGTTCTGCATCGTTCGTTAGCATGAAACTAAACAAACTTATCTCAAAGCTACGTCATTGGGTTCAATACACAGTGTGTTATTCTCTTTGGTTGATGTTTAGTTTGACAGTGGGGGTGGCAATAAAGACCTTGAAGCCTCTTTTTGTTCGTCCAAATGTTCA
>NW_017827258.1:0-297 GCF_001891065.2 Hippocampus comes
CCCCCCCGTCACCCTTGTGTGGATAAAGTGCATCGGAATTTGGATGGATGGAAACTAAGTTTCAGATAAAAAATGCAATATTGAAATGATTTCAACATTGTATATCATTTGTGTTTGGGCATTGCTGCTTTGCCTTGTGTTATGTTGTTTTTATTGAGGAGACTGCTGGCACAGTGAATTCCGCTTGTGGATGAGTTAAGCATCTATTATCTCGATAACTACTTCTGGATCATTCTAAATAAATCAGCACCACGCTATGTGACTCGCCCTCCCTGACTTGGAGTTAAAAAAAAAAAA
>NW_017827259.1:0-297 GCF_001891065.2 Hippocampus comes
GCATCAACTCATTTAAAAAATCCAAAGGTTCGCCCAGCCCAAAACTACCAGCTACCTTCTCTTCCAGTGCAGAGAACTGCTGATCCAGTTCCTTGGGATCGGCATCCGGAGGCAAAGAGAGAGCAGAGGGACGTCGGCCTTGCCGACCTTCCACCCCCTGGAGCAGCTCTTCTGTGGCGTTGAGGACTTTAAGGACCTCGGTTGTGATGCTGCACAGGGACGCTGCTGAGTACCTCTGCACACATATGTGACAGACGCGACTTACGAGGAGGAACAGAAGCTTCGGGTCACAAAAAA
>NW_017827260.1:0-297 GCF_001891065.2 Hippocampus comes
CTTTATTGAACAAATGTGACAAAAGAAACAAACATATTCACGCACGACTTGCCGTTTTCCACAATTGACCCCAACCAGCCACTCAAGGCGTACAATGGCTAACGGTTAGCTAGTTGAAAGCGCTGCACTCTCTGATTTCCTCAGTCTCACATCACTCGACAGGCCAGGCTCAAAATTGAAAATCACACGCATTCAGTCACCGATAGAGTAGGCCTTACACGTGCACGTTATGTTGATCGAAGCTCAAAAATGTCCGTAGGCATGAGTGTGAGTTTTGTGTTTGTCTGCTAATACGGA
>NW_017827261.1:0-297 GCF_001891065.2 Hippocampus comes
TTGTGCTGTGACGCCGCCATCGCGTAGGCCCGCGCCCCACCGGGGATCGGCGCGACTTCTTGCCAGACATCCACCGCGTTGCCGCCGTCGTCTTTCTGCTCTTTGATCTCTAACGCGCCGGCATTGTTGACCGACAGCCGGCCGAGGTCCAGCGCGAAGACGCGGTCGGTTGCGCTGTCCAGGCCCGGGCCGGTCTGGCCGACGACGATATAGGCCTTGTCGCCGACGACCGCAGCCGCGCCGTTCACAGAGGCGACGGGCATGGGCGGCAGGTCCAGCCGGCTTAGCGTGCCCGAC
>NW_017827262.1:0-297 GCF_001891065.2 Hippocampus comes
TTTTCAGATGTCTTTATGATTCCGAATTGAAAATATGGTCAATATGATAAGAGGATTTATGAGAACCCGACAATTATAGAACCATTTTTTTAAGTAATATCTCCATGTTTTTATCATGATGTTGAAAAGATACTGCATTGACTGCATCTTGCAGACAGCAAGATTAATGGTTTAATATTTTAGATTAAATTATATCAAGGTGTACATAATGTATAGAAGGCAAAAAATGGTGAGAATTCAGAAATGAACAAAGGGACGAAAATACAACAGGCGTCTGTACAGTACTACATATAGATT
>NW_017827264.1:0-297 GCF_001891065.2 Hippocampus comes
TTTTTTTCTTATTTGCTCTGTTATGGTCGTGCCATCGTGTTGCATCACGTTTGTCCTTTTTTGTAATGTTTGTCCCTTCACAATAAACATGTGACTGCATCCCTGACTTCTGGTTGGGTCAACCTTGATGTTTTCGAAATCTGACATGCACCCCCTTGAAAAAACTTGGTGCACCTCTCTGTCCCCTCATATACTGCCATAAAAAAAAAGATCCAAACTCCTTCCAAATTATGCACAAGCATTAGTCGAAATATCTTTACCCGCTTCAAAATTCCCACAGAGTTGGCGCACCTTTCC
>NW_017827265.1:0-298 GCF_001891065.2 Hippocampus comes
AAAAAAAAAAAAAAAACCTCCAATTTGGCAGAGTTGAAACAATTCTGCAAAGAAGAGTGGGGCAGAATTCCTTGACAGTGATGTGAAAGAAATGATTCTCAAATGGTGTGTCGGCAATGCATTATGGGTGTCTATCAATGTTTTTTACGAGACATTTTATTTGTCACCTGTCTTGACTTACAAAAGTAAGTCACGAGTTAAAGACAATAGGAAAATATAGAACTGCTGGTCTGGTGTCCTGTAAAAGTAATATAGTATTACAACATCTCACATGATATTTTCATCTTTTTTTTTTTTT
>NW_017827266.1:0-298 GCF_001891065.2 Hippocampus comes
AAAAAAAAAATGAGCCTTTTGGTTTGAGCTCATTCAGCTCTTTGACATGTCAACAATTTTCCGGTTCTGTGAAACACATCAAACAATGATGCGTGCTCTAGCTTGTCTTGAACCGGCAAGAGTGACAACGTCGTCGTTTGTCTGCAGGCTATAACTCCCTGTATGACGCCAGCTCTAAAGAGGAACTCTCGCTCTCTCTATCTGGGCCGCATGTTCAACGGCTTGCCGGTGATGAGGCTGCGCTTCCGTCGAAGGATTAACACCGGGTGAGCAAGTGTGTGAATGGGCCTTTTCCTTT
>NW_017827267.1:0-298 GCF_001891065.2 Hippocampus comes
AAAAAAAAAACAGCTGTTAATCAGGGTGATGGACATTATGCACATCCGTTGTCCTTCAGCGTGGACTTGCCTCCATCTGGGATCAGCAGGAGCAGCAGGTGAAGAAGCCCCGTCCGCATTTTGTCTACGTTTCAGCAAGATAAGTGAACAGCAAATCCGCCTTGACAGCATCAAACGTTTACTGACTTGAAACGAATCACACCAAATGGGAGGGGACGATTAGACAGACATTTCATTGGCCCGTTCCTGTGCTGGCCCGACCCAGTGGAAATATGTCCACTCAAACTCAACTAAAAGT
>NW_017827268.1:0-298 GCF_001891065.2 Hippocampus comes
AAAAAAACAATTCCGCTCTTCAGCAACGCTTCCCTCGCTCTTGTCCGCAGATGTTCTTCAGAGAACGCAAACCTCTGGTTGCGTGTGAGAAGCGAATTAGGAACATGGAGGATCTGTGTCAGAAGTTGCCCGACAATGACGCGGCTTATCGGAGGCTGGATTCCACTCGGAGGGCTGTGGAGGACATCGCCGAGCACATCAGGAGCACCGGCGTCCAACTGGAGAAGCAGCCTGATAAGTGGAAAGAGTGGAATGATAGGTGTGCATGAACTTGAAAACTATTCAAAAAAAAAAGAGA
>NW_017827269.1:0-298 GCF_001891065.2 Hippocampus comes
AAAAAAACTGTTAGTGACACATTTTAAAAATGCATAGGTCCATCTTTGCACCGAGTTGGTGCAGACAAACTTTGGCTAGCTGCCGTACTGATTTGAGTCCGGACAAACGTGGATGTCTCCAAGCACTCTGATTTCTATTTCCCATCGGGTTGCGAACAAATTACTGGTAAATTTCCATGGGAATTTAAGATTGGGAAATTTTGGGGCAGTGGCGGCCGGTCAATAGAGGGCGCTATGGCCACGCCCCCACCACGAAGCTAAATCACCTTGCACAAGACAACAATTTAAAAAAAAAAAA
>NW_017827270.1:0-298 GCF_001891065.2 Hippocampus comes
TTATTGCTTTGTGCTGTGCTTTTTGCAGTTATAATTAAACTTAAAAAGATAAATAAGTATTTCATATGATATTAATATTCAAGTCATTTGACACCTAAAACTAGGGTAAATTCAAGGGTATATTGAAAAATATCGACGAACATGCATTACCTCATCCTATAAAATCAAAACTGGGAACCAACACACTTATCATTCGAAACCGTTTTTTGAATCCATAGAAACGATGTTCCGGCGATTATTTTACACAACATCATATAAATATGTACTTTATACGAAACAAAAAATGACAGTGCTTCAG
>NW_017827271.1:0-298 GCF_001891065.2 Hippocampus comes
AAAGCATTGGCACCCGTTTTTACTGCTGCTGCATCACTAGCTACCATTGCTGTTTTGATGTGGTTGTACTGCTGAAAAATGGCAGTGGTTTCATCTGTATCAAAGGCAGGCGTGCCATCGGTTTTCGTGCTTGTTTTTTCGCTTGATGTTACTTTTTCATCCGTGCTCTTTGTTGTTGCTGCATCCTTGCAGGATAATAGGCCAAATGCTATGGCGAATACGATAATTGCTGTTCTATTTTTCATATGTTGTTATTTTAAATTATTGATATGTTAAGTAATTAATGATAGTATGCTGT
>NW_017827272.1:0-298 GCF_001891065.2 Hippocampus comes
CACTAACCCGCCTCCAGACAAGGGGAAAACGTTTGTGGACTCTGTATCGGTCTGTCGTGGTGAAAAGAAGCTGATCCGAAAGGCGAAAATCTCTCGATTTACCGCGGATCTTATGTTCCTACCCTCACCTCTGGTCACGAGCTGCGAGACACGACCGAAATAACGAGATCCGAGCTACAAGCTGCTAAAATAAATTAGCTCCGCAGAGTGTCCAGGCTCTCCCTTTGAGAAAGAGTGAGAAACTCGGCCATCCGGGAGGGACCCGGTGTCAAGACGTTGAAGTGAGCCAGATGAGGTG
>NW_017827273.1:0-298 GCF_001891065.2 Hippocampus comes
AAAGCCCCAAAGCGCATAAAACCACTAATATTGTTGAAATTAGAGTGACTTGGGGGTCCAGATAGAGTCCTACTATTACGATGACACCTACGATGATGATTTCCGAAATAAAATTATAAAGAGGCAAAATGACACTTGTGATGAAAATGATGGGCAGTGCCAAAAAATCCCGAATCATTTTTCCCTTATCCGCATTATAGAAATCGGCATAATTGCCATAAAGAAAATGAAAAGTTAGTTTTTTAGATAATTCAGATCCAATTCCATATAGGTACTTTGTTTGTTTTTTTATAATAGT
>NW_017827275.1:0-298 GCF_001891065.2 Hippocampus comes
TCCCTCCCCCATCTTTTTCCATTTTCAAATATTTTCGAAAAAGCTCCAAGCAGCCGCTAGGGCGGCTCCAGAGCCGCATGCGGGTCTGGAGCCGCGGGTTGCCAACCCCCGGGTTGGAGGGACAGCATACAGTGTTGGGCATTTGCTGTTGCAATATTAAAATGACGCTCTGTAAGTTTGCGTCAAAGATCATTTGAGAAATGCACAAAATCTCGAGAGGGAGTTCTCACTATAAGGCTGGATGGCACAAGTGAGGTGAAATCAGTCAACCGCATGCACACAAAACTGATCGTCTTCA
>NW_017827276.1:0-298 GCF_001891065.2 Hippocampus comes
TTTTAAATGTGTTTCTCCTCCAACTATTTTGGAGAAGAGAGACATCTAAAACAGGCTGGAGAGGGGATCTTAAGGACCGGACTTGGACACCCCTGTTTTATAGTATTTTATGAATTCAAGGTTGTATAGAATATGCAACATACCAATCATTTTTACAATTCCACTCCAGAAACATCCACCAAACACAAAGCCGACATCGTCACCATGATCTGCCTTCACGAAAGTGGGTCTGGAGCCTTTGTGCACGGCAGCACGATATCCAAATTCATACATGTAAACTGGATTGCCCGCATCTGAA
>NW_017827277.1:0-298 GCF_001891065.2 Hippocampus comes
ATATTTGTCAAAGTTCATAATATAAAACAATTTTGCAAATCTAACGTCGGCCCTCGTTGTCATGGTAAGGAAAGACGTAGATTCGGCGTTGACCCTGTCGGAGAGGGCAAGCTGGATGAGCCGTGGCTCATTTGCATGAGACAGAACCGCTCCTTGAAAACAGGCTGATTGCAGAGAAAATGGAGGAAGAGAAAGTGTTTCGGCAGTTTTAGATCCTTTTTGTTTTGACAAAATATGTCGCAGATGTTTTAAGATGCCTGGGAATTGTTTTAAATTGTGGGGGGGGGGGGGGGGGGGG
>NW_017827278.1:0-298 GCF_001891065.2 Hippocampus comes
ACCACCGGCTACATCATCCCCACGATGCTCGCCGTGGCCGAGCACACCGGCCGCGCCGAGCTGCGCACCCGGGCCGAGCGGATGCTCGACTGGTGCGAGGCCATCCAACTCGAGGACGGCGGCTTTCAGGGTGGGCGCATCGATGCGAAGCCCGTCGTTCCCGTGACCTTTAACACCGGTCAGATACTCATCGGTCTCGCCATCGGCGCGAGTGCCTTCGGCAAGTACGAGCGAGCCATGCACCGCGCCGCCGAATTCTTGCGTGACTCCCTCGACGACGATGGCTGCTGGCGGCGAC
>NW_017827279.1:0-298 GCF_001891065.2 Hippocampus comes
ACCAATATGGAAATAAAATGACAAACACTGCGAAATGCATTAAACCTAACTGAAGTAGAATGAAATAAAAACGAATGGAAAATATGAGAGACTGAAATGGAGTAAGGAGTATACAATTTGAATAAAACGTAATATATAAAATGTAAATAAAAAAATTATCTTGAATTTTTTAAAAAAATGAAACGAATGAACAAAATATTTTTTTAAATAGATATCAAGTGGATAAAAAGGAATCAAATGGATTCATGAAAAACAAAATTTTTAAAAATCTAATTTGACGAACACAATATTAAATGAA
>NW_017827280.1:0-298 GCF_001891065.2 Hippocampus comes
ACGCATAATTTATAAACGGTTAGTTAGGAACGCAACTCCCTAAGACTGGTGGATGCAGTCGCGCATCACGTTGTCTGACATGCATCCTGTCGTCAGTTGCTAGGACACGGTTGGCGATGACCAGACTGTTGCATAAAATCCATGTGATGATTTCACCGCTTGACGTGTGAGCATGTTAAAGAACGAACCTGCCACATTTCTTGCAGGGGAACTCTCCCTCGGGGCCGCCGGCGCCCTTGTTGCCCGTTGAGGGGCCGGTCCTGTGAGGGGGTGCGACGACGTGAGGAGGAGGAGGCGG
>NW_017827282.1:0-298 GCF_001891065.2 Hippocampus comes
ATGTACGAGGCCGACCGGAAAAAACGCCTGGGCCTCGACGCCGACCAGCCCCACCGGATCAAGTACCGCAAGCTGACGCGGGGGTAAGAATCTGAAACCACCGATACACACGGATGGACACCGATGAAAAAGCTTGTTCTCCGATGACACACCCATCCGTGTGTATCTATGTGCATCGGTGATTTCATTAGAAACCGACGAAACAAGGATACTCATGCCACAGAACAACAACAACACCCTCGGCGCCGGCGGGATCCACCACGTCGCCGTCCGTACGCACGACATGGCCAAGTCATTG
>NW_017827283.1:0-298 GCF_001891065.2 Hippocampus comes
AGACAGGCGCAAGCGCCGGCAAACTGCGAGTCACGTGAATGTTAATTGGGACATCAGCCCTAAGGATGAATGCTCACATGACCTCCTCGTTTCGCTTCAAGGTCCTCCTCTCCGTGAATGCTGATGCCGCATGCAATTTGCCCCCGGGCGAGCCTTCGTCGTGATCAATCACCAACGTTCAAAGAACCGCCGGTGGGGTCGCTTATTTATGATTCCGCCAATCATATCATGAGATGTGGTGAAGCAGCATGTGGCTGAAAGGAAATGTTTTGGCCCTTTTTGACTTTTTTTTTTTTTT
>NW_017827284.1:0-298 GCF_001891065.2 Hippocampus comes
AGCAAGCAAACGGCCTTTTTAAGAATGACGCCGAAGCCGCGATGCTATGCTCACAAAACCAAGCGGACCCGAGCTACGCAGAGAGAGGACGGAACGATTTTGTGCTTCAACTGAGCAGTCCCTGAAGATGCGTGCCAGGTTCTTTGTGTGTCCGCCTTTGTATTTCGCTGTTCTGTCAACCGAATGTGACATTTGACACTTTTTGATCACCTATAGTTCAGATGAGCGCAACCTAAGTGTCCAGACTGTAGTCGCTTCTGACCCATATTTCTATTTACATACGAAAGCGGCATGGGTC
>NW_017827285.1:0-298 GCF_001891065.2 Hippocampus comes
TTTTGCAAAAGATTGTCTCTCTTTTTCACTGTCTGCCGCTCAGCACCTCGGACAACTACGGCTTCCTGAAAGGAATGAAGAACCTTGTGTTGAACAGCGGCTACAAACTCAACATCTGTCACGAGTATATGAACAGAGGCGACCGCTGGATGCAAGTAAGATCAGGAAATCTGATGCTGTTTCTTTTTTCTTGTATAAATTGGGTGCTTATTCATGTGTAAATCCAAAATTTCAACTGGAGTCCATAACATTTTAACATGATAGTCAGTGGGCAGGCACATCAACAGAATTGCCTAGA
>NW_017827286.1:0-298 GCF_001891065.2 Hippocampus comes
GACCAAAACAAAAGTTTGCATTTGTTTTGAAATACATTTGGGCGCTCATTCTAAAATAACCATGTGATTTACTGCATTGTTGGCAGGACTGTCAGCCTCATTGGATCAGGAGGTAATGACGAGTGTCAGGACAAAAACACGTCAAGGCGCAATTAGAAGGCAGACTGACAGATATACTATCTGTCTGAAGCACTTCGAGCTATTCGAATATAAAACTGACCTCTACCCTCTGTTGTAAAGCATGGGGTAATTGAGGTTAACAATATAATATGACCTTAGAAGGCTTGCATCCGTGTGT
>NW_017827287.1:0-298 GCF_001891065.2 Hippocampus comes
AGAAATTAGTGCAAAGCATATTAGCCTATTCTGTGGAAACAAGTATTTACTATACAAGCACAAAAATGAATGGAAACATGCTTTGTGACATCGGAATCAGAAGTGAGCATTATTAACACTGTCTAATTATATTTTTAGAAACAACTGTAATACGTTATAGTGTGTGCGAGTGTACCTAATCAAACGTCCTGTGAGTGTGATTGATCTTCACTTGTCCCTGGAGGTGTCCAGGCTGTGAGAAAGTAAGAGTTTCAGGCTCTGACCTGTTTTTTTTTTTTTTTTTGGGGGGGGGGGGGGG
>NW_017827289.1:0-298 GCF_001891065.2 Hippocampus comes
CATTGTCACATGATCAGTTTCATGTCGTGACGTGATTCATTTCGCCTTCCAACGTGACAAATTTATTGTTGAGAAGAAGGAAATGAAGATGGCAAAAGAACATCAGGTCGAACGTGTTGCTCTTAATCCTTTTCTGATTGTTCGAACTCATTTTCAAGTTGATTGATTGGATGATTGACTTTTTTGTTTGCTTGATTGGTTGATTGTTAGCTTTTTGGTAACACAACACTGCGGCACACGAGATCAAGCTTCAGCTATTTGTGTCTCTTCGGACAGTCGCTGACCTTCACTTTAGAGA
>NW_017827290.1:0-298 GCF_001891065.2 Hippocampus comes
AGGGGGGATTAAATTTGGTCATGATTTTGACTTCTCCCGTTCATAAAAAATATTGTAATCAAAGACAAAAGATGAATTTACTCAACAGTGTCGTGTGTGTTTGGATGTTCCTACATTGTGAAAGTAACTCGAGTGCCCCTGTTGATTGCAGCCAGTGTGTGACGTGTACCTGTATATTTTTCTGCCTTCCCTGAACGGGATTTAAGGTGTTTGGTGACACCCCAGTTAAAGTTTACTATAAAACTAAATGCTCAACAAAAATAATTGCACACGTTGTATATTTAAGTGCTAGACATAA
>NW_017827293.1:0-298 GCF_001891065.2 Hippocampus comes
CTAATTCCCATAGGTCTGAAGTAAAATTTGCTCGTTCTTTTATTAGTTCAACTACTTTTTCCACGTAGTTAGAGTTAGCAAAAAGGGGGCTTTCTTGGATAAGTTCAGGATTATTATTAACGTAGCTGGCAAACAATTCTGCCAATTTACTATTAGGTTTTTGTTGTAACCACTTATGATTATACCATTTGGTTTTTTCGGGATTAAAACGGGCACCAGATTTGTTTATGCGTTCTAGGCTATAGGTTTTAATAAGTTCTTTTAACGAAAAGAGTTCTTTTTCTGTACCTGGATTCCA
>NW_017827294.1:0-298 GCF_001891065.2 Hippocampus comes
ATATATATATATATATATATATATATATATAGGCACACACACATGTATCAGTCATAGGGTATTGTCTATTTTTTAAATAGCATAACTGAAAAAAAATATATCATGATTTAAAATGGCCAATATCTTGATATAAGATGTTTTTCCACATTGCCCATCACTACTTCAGCGAAGTTTTTTCACTTTGCTGTTTGTATGGCGAGTTTTAATTCAGCTGTTGCATCACAGCCTCCAAATTTTCTGCATTTCCAAAAGCAACCTTTCACTGTTCGATCCTTTGACTCCCCAGAGCAGTATTGAA
>NW_017827295.1:0-298 GCF_001891065.2 Hippocampus comes
GCCACCGGGCGAGACTTGAGTCCAACCGGAGGCCGGGGAAGAGGTCGAGAGGGCGGCGGCTGACCTGGATGAGGGACTTGACGCTGGGCTGGAAGACCATATTGGTGTTGAGCAGGAAGGAGCGCAGCAGCGGCTGAGGGTAGCACGCCAGCCGCCCCACGATGCCCGTCAGCAGGATGTTGACGTACAGCGAGTTGTGCGGCATGTTCTCCAGCTTGGCGAGCAGCACCGCCATCAGCGGACCTGGACGTTCATTGCAAACGACAGACTTTCTCTCGCGCTCTTTCAAATCACATTT
>NW_017827298.1:0-298 GCF_001891065.2 Hippocampus comes
AAAAAAAGTTAGCTTGATATGCCCTAACTATGCTTCCGGGACCCCGGTTTGAGAAGGAGCTCAACAGTATGTGGGTCAACAAGCACTGAGCAGAGCCTGCGGTTGCTTTCGTGGCTCAAATGATGAGCGTGTCGAACAAAGCGAACAGGATTGGGCTAATCTGGACAAAAGGAATGTTTTCATGCCTCTGAGAAAAGTGCATCTTGGAGCTATCCTCCTCCTCCCTCATTTTTATTCGCGTCTCTTTCTGTTGGGCTCATTGGATACAAGAGAAAGGATAACTCTTGGGTGCCCCCCC
>NW_017827299.1:0-298 GCF_001891065.2 Hippocampus comes
CGTGTATGTGTGTGTGAGGGAGGTCACCGGCATCCAGCGGGTAGCAGCTGTCCTTTTTCCTGGGCGGTCTCCTAGATTACATGAAACGAACCCGTAGAAGGCCAGACACGTTGACGGGTGGCTCCCAGACTAGGATGTCCATTGATCAGCCCGGAAGGTCGCAGTCGGGCGGGGGAGGTCAGCTGACATTAGGAAGGACCCTGGAGGAGGAGTAGGAGGAGGAAGGTGTTGGATGCCGCCGCCCCTCTTTATTTTTCCCAGCCGTCAGTCTTCCCTCAAGTGCATTCTTTTTTTTTTT
>NW_017827300.1:0-298 GCF_001891065.2 Hippocampus comes
TATCTCCCAATTCTCCCTTCATCATTTCATTATGTTTTGTTCCTTTATCTCCCAATTCTCCCTTCATCATTTTCACCATTCTCCCTCTTCTCATCCTTCACTCTCCTCACACTTGCTTCACCATATACCACCTCTTCTCCCTCAAACTCACTCATCCTCTTTCACACCCTCCCTACTTCCTCATTTTTACTTCCTCTTCTCCATTCCCTCTCCATCCTCTCTCCAATATCTTTCCTTCCTCCCTTCTACTCCCTCCACTATCCATCCACCCTCCACTATCCACCCTCCACCATCCACC
>NW_017827301.1:0-298 GCF_001891065.2 Hippocampus comes
TAAATGGACTTTCACTTTGTCCTCGTTCAACTCCCGAGGAGGACGCGGCATCAGGAACAACTTGGGTGTTCAACTATCTTGCTCAAAGACGCGTCGACGTGGGCGCGAAAGCTCCAGACTGAACGCGCAACCTTTCACTTGGTCAATGAGTGGTGCCCAGAGTTGAAAGCAAACGCGGTGAATCGGCATTGAGCTGTTATGCTGCACGCCAATGGAAGAAGCAGAATTTCGCACAGCCCCAAGTGTTAATGTTTTTAAATAACTTAGTGCGTTGACCTCACAGTGCAGAGGTAGCGGG
>NW_017827302.1:0-298 GCF_001891065.2 Hippocampus comes
TAGGAACGGCTTCTCCGGGACAGATTGTCTATACCAAAACCATCAACGATGTTATTCCCAATAGGCCGTTAAGCATTTCGTTGTACATTTTTAACCTTTTGAACGGTCTTATCGGAAGTACGGAACTAGATCCAGATCTAACCATTGAAATTACCGATACCTTGGGCAATGTTATCCAGTCCATAAGAACCGGTAACATTCCAAAGAACACTTCTGATCGAGATTGGATAAACTTTACCACAGATTTTGACCCAGGAACAAATACCACATTGGAGTTCGTCATACGGTCAGAGATTTC
>NW_017827304.1:0-298 GCF_001891065.2 Hippocampus comes
TATTTTGTTTTTACATTTCTCAGAAGTGTATGACTCTTTTTGTATTTATTTATTTTTTTACTATTCTTGCAAGTTAAACCATTAAAAACAAACAAACAACAAAACAAGAGTGTGCTTTCAATGTAAAAAAATTTTGCCCTTGGGAAAAAAAAATTGTGACCACTTCTGTTGTACAAAATAAATGAGTAATTTGTTTGCATTCCTCCTTGATAGTCATTGTAAACTCTAGCTATCTTAGCATAACTTGTTATAATGTTTGTACTATTCAGGACATTCCCCCCATGTGCAGTCGGGTTAA
>NW_017827305.1:0-298 GCF_001891065.2 Hippocampus comes
TCCAGCCCCAATCGACCAAACCTATACGCTTTTTTATCGTATGTTTACACAAGCGAATCGTTCATGTTGAATTTTCCAGAACAAAAAACGGCCATTCTTGTATTTGCCCAATCGGCAAATGAAGAAATACGCCATAAACCCATTGCTAAAAGCCATGACCTGTTTGAGCAGTTGAATAGGCATGTTTTGGCCGAGGTTGAGAAAAGTGGGCTTCCGTTTTTTCATATTTCTGAAGAACTGCAAAATGGCGATACCTTTGGAAAACGCTTTGCAAACGCCATTCAACAGGTCTACGACC
>NW_017827306.1:0-298 GCF_001891065.2 Hippocampus comes
TCCATAGATCCATTGGACCTAGGATTTGATGATGACCAGCATGACTATGATAGTGTAGCCTCTGATGACGACACAGACAGCGAGCTGACCACCCAAAATAACAACAACACCCAACGCAACAACCGTGCAAAGGTAGCCCACTTGAGCAAAAACCTATTGTCGACTTCAAATATCATGAATGAGCTAATAAGTTGCTCCCTGCATCCTACACAAGGGAGTGGCCTCTGTGAGTGGTGCCACATAGCTCCCGAGTGACATCATATGGGGTCCTGTCAGAGAGGCATTCATTGTTCATTCA
>NW_017827307.1:0-298 GCF_001891065.2 Hippocampus comes
TTACGGTATTGCACAAATGAATATAGAGGTTGTACTGGTCTTTGTTGAAGGTTGAGAGCACACGCTTATCTATCATACGCATATTGCTCATCATACTGTCAAGTAAAATCCGGTATTGATGGGACATGGCCAATAAATCCCCAGGTGAACTCTGCGCATGATTTTTTAAAAGTGCTTGGGCCTCATTTTGCAACAGTTCATTGCGATATTCGAGTTCAGCACCCCAGTTTCTTAAATTCTCTATTTGGTAATTGTCCAGTTGAAAAACTTCGATGATGATCTCATCATCTTTCCCGCC
>NW_017827309.1:0-298 GCF_001891065.2 Hippocampus comes
TTTTTTTTTTTAATTTTTATTATCGGAATAAAATAGACGGATGGGAGGAGGGTTGAAGGTATGTTAATCGTCTTTTGCGGTGCTGCTAATTTTGTCGCTAACTATTCCTTGTCTTTGATTTTACAGCTTGAACATAATTTTTTAAAATAACCATCTTAAAAATTCCGATTCGAGTCGATTTTTCTGTTTTAAAGGTTGTGGTGATATATTGAACGGCTGTGTTTCAACGTGTGAGAGAGAACACGATGCTCCACCTTGTTGGTTTAGAAATTTAGAACCCAACCAGGGCTCATTTAAC
>NW_017827310.1:0-298 GCF_001891065.2 Hippocampus comes
TGAAGGAGATGGAGAAGGAGAACGCCCGGCTGAAGAAACTGGTGGCCGACCAGGCGTTGGACATCCAGATCCTGAAAGAGGCGTCCCGCCCAAACTTGTAGACCCCGAGCGTCGGCGGCGTACCGTGGAAGCGGTCCGTCGTCGTTTGGGGACCGACAAAGTGAGTGAGCGTCGGGCGTGCAAGGCGTTGGGCCAGCCCCGGAGTACGCAGCGTTACCGGCTCAAGCAGCCCGAGAAGGATCGTCCGTTGATTGATGCGATGCGGGAGATTGTTGAGCGTCGGCCCCGGTTCGGTCAC
>NW_017827311.1:0-298 GCF_001891065.2 Hippocampus comes
GAAAGAAATGTCAATTTAATTGATGCCCTTAACCATACCACAGGTCTAGGAAGGCACGACACTATTTGGAAGTATAAGAAGTTCCCCAGAAATGAAATTTTGGAAAAAGTCAAGGAGCTTGATTTCGCTACAGGGTTTAGATCTTCTTTTGGCTATAACAACCTTATGTACGTCATCGCCGGCATAGCCATGGAAAGGGCGGGAAATGGTTCTTGGGAAGGTCTTGTACAAGAAAAATTATTGGCTCCCCTTGAAATGACCAACTCCTATCTCACCCAAGAACAATTTGAAGCTTCTC
>NW_017827312.1:0-298 GCF_001891065.2 Hippocampus comes
ATGTCAATCAAATATAAGCACGATTATGTTTGAATGCAAAAGTCTGTTTTTAGAGACGTCATATTAGAGCTATTAGTTTGGACAGATGCATCTAATAAACTGTCGGGGCAATCCCACACGTTTTTATGGCTCATATATTGCCCATATGTAAGTAGATATTACGTGCGAGTATGCACATTCAGGCTTTGGACGCCGGTCAAGTGAGGTCAAAGGCTTCATCTTAAATCATCAGCCCACTTTAAGAAATGAAACGGGGGCATTGAGTCGGCGGATATGGAGTGTGTACGTGCCTAGTTTT
>NW_017827313.1:0-299 GCF_001891065.2 Hippocampus comes
AAAAAAAAAAAAGTTACCTGCCACTTCTTGACCATAGAGCACATCTTGTCACGGGTCAGGTCCATGCCGTGGAAGTTGGTGAGGCAGTTCTTGCCCTGCACGTCCTCCGTGATCAGCTTGAACTTGCGGAAGGCCACCTCGTCGTTTTGCAGGTCGGCAAGGCTCACTTCGAACACACGACCCTTCAGACCGTCTGAGGCGATTCCTGGGAGAGTATAAATGACACGGCAGAGCCGGTATTATAAAAGGTTTGGGGTCATCTGGGTGACGAGTGAATACTCCACGGTGAGGAAAAAAAA
>NW_017827314.1:0-294 GCF_001891065.2 Hippocampus comes
GTGTGTGTGTGTGTGTGTGTGTGTGTGTTTGCCATGTCTGCATCTCATTCATACAGTGTCCCCCATGCAAGCTGAGTCTTTGTGTAGAGCACAAAAACGATTTAACAGCCTCCATTGTTGACCTCTGCATGTTGGTTACTCGTTGGTCCGTCTGGCATAAACACATGCGGCTGGAACCTGACAAGAACTCAAGAGAACGACGGAGGAAAAACAAGCTTTGTATCAGAAGGGGAAATGTTTGTCACTGTCCTGTTTGGAGGTTTGAAATCTTCCCGTTGCCTATCTTTAACACTG
>NW_017827315.1:0-299 GCF_001891065.2 Hippocampus comes
TGATTAGGCTTTGGTACAGGAAATATGTTTCACAGCTGTTTCCAGAACCCCGTCTCCACCACTGAAAGGAAATGAAACACGCAGATGTGAATCATGTGATTATGAGTTGCCCATTTCAGTTTAATGGAAGACTAAGACTGGGTCGCCTCTGAATGCAAATGTACAGTGTTGTGCTAATTACACCCCCAAAAAAAAAAAATTACAATCAGTTGTGACGGCCCGGTGGTCGACTAGTTAGCACGTCTGCCTCACAGTGCAGCAGTACAGGGTTAGATTCCGGCTCCGGCCTTCCTGTGTGG
>NW_017827316.1:0-299 GCF_001891065.2 Hippocampus comes
GCCACCGAGGCTTACTGGCTTATCGCTCAACTTATCGGCGGACTGCGAACGGCCACAGAAACAGCCGTCAGTCAAGGGCGCCGCGCGGCCGGGAAGCTAATGGATGTTTCCTCCGGGAGGGCAATTTGGTGAATAGAAAGTTGGAGACGGTATTATGTGGGATTGTTATCCACGCTATGACGGTCAGGGGGTGTAATGCGCGCTGACAGCAGAGATGTAAGAAAGTCATCTCTCAGCAGCACCAGTCGCCACCAATCAGATGTCCCCCTATCCCACGTTTTAATCTCTGGCAGGCCCAG
>NW_017827317.1:0-299 GCF_001891065.2 Hippocampus comes
CAAAACAAAACAAAGTGCATTTGTGCCCAAATGATGACATGAAGAGATTCTTTTCAATGACCTACCACCAGGTCCACATCTTCCACCACGCTGCCGTCGTCAAATTCCACCATGGAGCCTTCAAATCGGCGAATGTTGGGCTTCACCTGCACTGTCCCCGACAGGATGCGGTTGGGAAGCTCATCGTTCACCGTGGGATGTTGGCTGAACAACCTGACATGTTGAGAACCAATCCCATGACTACATTGACAGCAACGCGGCAAACACTGCCAGAGGTTTTAGATAATGTATATACGCTC
>NW_017827319.1:0-299 GCF_001891065.2 Hippocampus comes
TTGACACAGAAGTAGGATTTTGTGATCGTAAACGGTCTCAAATGCCAACGTGAAGTAACATTCTTTTTAAAAAAATAAAAAGAATTTATAGACCGACTCATGGTAACATCGTGCAATCACGACAGCGGAGGGAACAAAACAGTGATGTGGTTTTAATCGGCATTGCTAACAGGAGATCCATGTCATTTATATACGGTGCTAACTTTGGACAACATGGGACCTTGGGCACAGAGTTGAAATTGGTCTTGAATTAAATTTCAAATGTAAGTTAAAAAAAAAAGTCTGGGAATAAAAAGGCT
>NW_017827321.1:0-299 GCF_001891065.2 Hippocampus comes
AAAAAAAAAAGAGCAATTTTGAAGTCATAAAGGGGATGAAAAAAGTGTGGCCGGCCAGAGCGATATTGTGTAATTCCTTGCAAGAAAGAGGAGAGATGGTACAGAGCAATGCACAAAATGACGTCAACAAAGATTTCCGATGAGCGCGGCAGCAGCCGCTGTCACACGTTTACTCTCCACCGAAATCACAGACATACCAATGTTTGCCGGGAAACACCAAAAGTTGTTTGAAGGAAGTGAAGAAATTGGAAAGGGCAGATCCAAAACGCATTATGCAAGGTCCGCCGACTCGGAGCCGC
>NW_017827322.1:0-299 GCF_001891065.2 Hippocampus comes
ACCAAACGTTGCCGTGTGAACGGGGCTTTAGTCAACACCTGTCGTGGCGGCATGGAACGACGCACTTTGGCAGCATCTTCAGTGCAACGATGTCACAATCGTATCGTTTTAAAATTTTTCTCCTGGCACTTCAGATTCTCATTCTTGCCAGTGCCATCGGTGATTTGTACATTAAACAAACGTAGAATGAGAAAAATAAAAATAAAAAAAGATGTATGACAACAGCTCTAATCCCAAGCTGCAAGTGCAGACTGCTGACCGCCACCGTAGGTTAAATGGGACCTTCTTTGTTATATTAT
>NW_017827323.1:0-299 GCF_001891065.2 Hippocampus comes
AGACGAGTTGTATAGAAATACGCTAGTTTTTGTGTCTGGAGTGCCTACATGCGTGCCAAGTCAGCTTTTAGGTGGCAGACGATGAAAATGTATCTGGAAATGACATTCTCGAGGTGACGTGGCAAAGTAGGTTACGAGTTGGTGGAACTCTTAAGGGAACAGTCGATGTCAAAGGGACTTTTGAGTGTCTTGTGTGAACAGACCTCGTGGCCTCCCGTCAAATGTGAAAATAAACAACCAAGTCAATCTTTTGCTAGCTCCCCGTTTCTGAAAATGAACAACGCTGCATGTTGGTTCTG
>NW_017827324.1:0-299 GCF_001891065.2 Hippocampus comes
AGTGCTGCAAGATAAACTCATCGACTCCAGCTACGGCGTTAGTGGAATCACTGTGGAGGATCAAGATTTCTACAAAGTGAGTTCCTCAACTCACTCACTCTTGGATGTTGTAGCACTCCTGACCTCAAGAGATCCTAGTTGTTGGTTTGTTTGTTTTTTCAGAGTTCTGTATAACTTGTCAAACCTTTTTTGATGTTACTTCAGGGCAATAAATTAGATTTAGCTCTGCATTTTGTTCAGCTTCCTTAACTTTAGTCAGAGGCATGATAGTGAAATGAATAAGAAGAAATTTCGATAAA
>NW_017827325.1:0-299 GCF_001891065.2 Hippocampus comes
AAAAAAGTCACATCAACACACGTATCTAATTTAAGAGTGTGTGAGGTGAACTAACACGCACCTTTTCAAACACAAAAGGATCCTCGTTCCAAACTGGGTTAATAGAGTTAGGGGTGATGGACCACTTTGTACGGTATTTCTTCTTGGGGTCTCCTGGCAGCCCGATGATCTCCACCTCAACTCCAGTTTTTATACTCTTGTCGGACAAAAACTGTCCTGAATAGATCTGGTGAGAGGATATACAGTATCACGTTTTTTTTTCTATGACAGACACATTCAGGGACCATTCAAATGCAGTT
>NW_017827326.1:0-299 GCF_001891065.2 Hippocampus comes
ATTTTGGTTCAGGTATTTCATCGATTGTTTTTCAAGAGATTCGAGAATCAAAATCTCTGGCTTATTCGGCATTTTCATCACATATCATGGCTTCAGAAGAAGGTGACCCAAACTATACCTATGCCTATGTGGGTACCCAGGCCAATAAATTAAATGAGGCGGTGGATGCCATGCTTGATTTAATGAACAATATGCCAGAGGCTGAAGACAACTTTAATTCTGCCAAAGAGGCCACTTTGAATAAAATGGCGGCGGCCCGCACAACAAAGCAAGATATTTTTTGGACGTATGAACAGATG
>NW_017827329.1:0-299 GCF_001891065.2 Hippocampus comes
ATCAGGTGTGTTGGAGGAGGGAAACATCTAAAACTTGCAAGGCCAGAATTTGACACCTGTGCCTTGCACAGTGGCTGCAGTTCCCTGCTCCTGCGGGCCATGTGTGAAAAGAACAACAATTAGACGTTGGTTTATTTGTGGATCCCTACCGAGCACGTGGAGCTTCTTGAGGCCTTTGAAGGCGTCCCTCTGGATCCTGTTGATTTTGTTCTCGTGGAAGCGCAGCTCGATGATGTTGGGCGGCAGATTGGCCGGAATCTCCGTCAGGAAGTTGTAGGAAAGGTAGAGCAGGCGCAGGC
>NW_017827331.1:0-299 GCF_001891065.2 Hippocampus comes
AAGTGAACGGCCAACGGACGCCGCGCCAAAAGCTAAAAATAAAACGGGACTGGACGAGCAGAACAAAGAAACAAAAATTCTCATTGGGGACACGGAAAACTTTTAAGAGGACCACAAAAACGACAATCATGCATACCGGGATGGGGAAGAAATGCAAACATTTCATTTTATTTATTTTTGGTAATTTTACAGGTGAAGAGTCTTGTCTTTTGTTTTGTTTTGAGGAAAGAGAGGCAATAGATTTTGTTTTTTGTTCCAAGAATCAAAAGCAACCATTTTAAGATGGGAAAAAAAAAAAA
>NW_017827332.1:0-299 GCF_001891065.2 Hippocampus comes
CTAGGACGCGGGGCGCAGAGGTAACGAGATGGCTGCCTGTACCGTGACTTTTCCAATTTTTTTTCTCATCTGATTTCACTGTATTCTACATTAAAAAAAATGCTTGATCCTTGAGAACAGTAAAATACTGTAGGTTTACAAGCATTTTTTTGTATTCATAGATAGTTTCTAAATATTCGGAGTGCAACTATGCATACTCTATAGATTATTACTACTGTATTTTCTACACTATAAGGCGCTTTGGAGTATCAGGCACACCTTCAGTGAATGGCCTATTTTAAAACGTTTTTCATATATAG
>NW_017827333.1:0-299 GCF_001891065.2 Hippocampus comes
TGTTTTGTTTTGTTTTTAAAGCGCAAAGGTGAAAGATAAGATCCAGCTGATCAACAACATGCTGGATAAGGTGGATGAGATGATCATCGGCGGCGGCATGGCCTTCACCTTCCTCAAAGTGCTCAACAACATGGAGGTGAGGGCACGGGGGCGGGGGGGAGGAAGGCTTGACTCGCAGTCCAATTGAAGCGCTCAAGCCAAAATTCTTCCGCCGGTCCAGAAAATGGAGGTCTTCTTTCAAACTGATCCCACAAATCACCAACAATAATGTCACCTTTAGTCCTTCCGACCGATGCGGC
>NW_017827334.1:0-299 GCF_001891065.2 Hippocampus comes
GAGGACAAAACTTCTGACAACCTGTTGCGATGTTCTGTAGAAAGCGGCGGAAGCATTGACCAGTTTGAGTCGGTCCTCGATCCGCAGCATCAGAGTCTGCCAGTGGAGCGCCACCGTCTGCGCGCAGGACCTCACTGCGTCCGGATCATAATGGCCTGACCTAGATCAGGGGTCGGTGTTTTGGGTCAAGCAAACAAACGCAAGCGGCACAGAGACAAACTCAGAGACAGAGAAATTGGATTGCAGTGCAAAAAAGATCTGGTATATCCATCCATCCATTTTCTAATCGGCGTATCCTC
>NW_017827336.1:0-299 GCF_001891065.2 Hippocampus comes
AGTTATGATTTTGGACATGTTACAGAAGATGTGAAGAAGACATTTAGTATTGATCGTAAAGTGGGAACAATCACTGTAATTGGCACAGCTGACTATGAATCAAGCACTTCATATGAAATCCGTGTGAAGGCAAAAGATGGACTGGGACTGTCAACATATGCTAAGGTGATCATTTCTATCACTGATGTGAACGATAATTCTCCAGTGATACATGTAGAATCACTGTCAAATCCATTAGCAGAGAATGTGTCACCTGGTACTGAAGTGGGCATCATTAATGTGCAGGACAGAGACTCTGA
>NW_017827338.1:0-299 GCF_001891065.2 Hippocampus comes
ATGCTATATTCAGTTCCTGAAAGAAAATGCACTGTACTTTTCTTCCTATAATATAATACTTCATGTGGGCACCATTCCCAGTTTCACTGTTGTAAAGAAAGTTTAAGACCTCAAATGTGTAGGTAAAAGCATGTGCAAGGAGAATACAGGTACACTTAAGTATTGCATCAACACGTGAGTCTAGAGGGCCCTGGTAGGTGTGTTTCAGTGTCCATCCTCAATTACTTACGGTATACAGGGCTCTAATCCGTGTATATTTTGATGCCTACTGCATCACTGGCTTGCTCTTTCTCCCACTC
>NW_017827339.1:0-299 GCF_001891065.2 Hippocampus comes
TTTTTTTTCCCCTCTCAGGACACGGAGAGCACAAATCAAGGCTCGTCCGTTGTCTACTCGTATCGAGCCAACTCCACTTCGCCGCCCAAGCCGGAGGAGTGTTCCCGGGATCGCGGCGAGCAGACGGCGATGGGGGCGGGCTTGGCCTTGGGCACGCCGGAACGCCGCAAGGGGAGCCTGGCGGACGTGGTGGACACGCTGAAGCAGAAGAAACTAGTGGAAATGACCAAGACGGAACAAGACGGTAAGACTTCCGAGCCGAATGATGGCGAGCTGGGGATGCTTGTCTGTGATTGGTC
>NW_017827341.1:0-299 GCF_001891065.2 Hippocampus comes
AGTTTTAATAATCCTATCAGATTTATTGATCCTGATGGTGCAGCTCCTGATGACTTTGTCTTTTTGAATTCCAAGGGTGAAGAAATTGATAGAATAAAAGATCCAACTACAAATGCCGCTGTGATTGTAGCTGATGAAAATCTGGAAACATTCCAGGAAGGTCAATTTGTATGGTCCAATGAATTTAAGAAAAGCTTGGGTACTACTTATCTGCTTGATGATGCTTTCGAACTTTTTGAAAATACTAAGAATGACTTTGCACCTCCAATGATTGATGGTAAAGTATATATTACTGATGA
>NW_017827342.1:0-299 GCF_001891065.2 Hippocampus comes
TGTGCAAGTGCATGTTTTTAATGTTCCCATAACACAAATCTCGCCTCCAAACTACAAAACACGCTGATTGAAAATTGCCCTCTTGTTGACTGTTTGGCCAATCTTGGTGGTTTAATGCTGCCCTCTTTTTCGCTGTTTTGGTCAAGCTCCTCCACAGTAGCAATTGCCAGCTAAAAGCTCACATTTAAGTAAGCCTGGTTTGTTCAAAAGTGATCAATAGGACCGGCAACGCTGTCAGGCTGTCAGCATCAAAGTGTGCAGAGTCATTTACGGCAAATAAGCTGCCTTTGAAAAGTAAC
>NW_017827343.1:0-299 GCF_001891065.2 Hippocampus comes
AAAAAACTATTTTGACAAAGTAACAGAAAATACAGAGATAAGCATTTTAAAATATAAGGAGTGAAAAGTCATCAGGAAAATGAATACTGGAGCCAAGTACACACAGTACAAAATGTATTTAACAAGCAACAAAGTCATTGAACTTCTTAATACTGCTCTTGTTTCAAATGAATCACGTTGCAAGAATGGCACCAGGATACCTTCTGCTATCTAGTGGAAGGGCATTGAATTGTTCTGCTTCTCACTACGTTGCTGGCATAGATAGATGAACAATGATACTTTATTTTGTCGTCAATCAA
>NW_017827344.1:0-299 GCF_001891065.2 Hippocampus comes
CACTGTTCCCCTCAAGCTATTTTCATTTCATCAGCAGTTCATCCCTTATTCAACAGATGTGAAGGGAGAAGGGGAAAGTCAAGCAGGGCAGAGGGTTTCATATCAATTGAGACATGCATGAAGACAACCACAAATGCAGAAAGATCCAAATTGTAATAAAAAAAGCCCGTGAAAAGGGAAAGTACATCAGACAGTTTAAAGACAACCCCCACCCCTGTAAAACAATTACCAGAGTCGAATGGGAGTTCGGGTAGTTGGACGTGAAAAATGACACTGTGCTGAATGGAGCGGATTCCCTG
>NW_017827345.1:0-299 GCF_001891065.2 Hippocampus comes
CATTCTACATGCATTGTTTGAAACAAGTTAATTATTTCATTATCGGTGGGAAGCTGAAACCGATCCCAGCTGTCTTTGGGCAAGAGACAAGGCACACCATAATCTGGAGGACTTTACCCATGAAGAAATAAGAGAAAAGCTACAACTGTACTTCTTCATCTTTGAAGGAAATGCTACATTTACAGTACTGACAAGTCACACTGTCAAAAGATTGTCCGCTTTCAAAAAGAAACTCATCGCATTGTATCCTCTTGAACTCAGTGAATCAAATTGAATCAAATCGTTCCACTTTAAAATAT
>NW_017827346.1:0-299 GCF_001891065.2 Hippocampus comes
AAAAAAAAAAACCACACATGGTTGGGACTTTGACCTACACATGGAGGAACAACAAAACCCAAAGAAAATGGGCGGGGGGGTTGCCACATTCCTAATGTGGTTCCAGTCTGACACACTCACCTGCAATGCTCTTTCGTTTCTGATAAATGGTGTGATGGGGCGAGCTCGGCGCATTGTGGGAGCTGCTCAGCTTTTGAGGTGCCTGATTGGCTGTCGTCTTTATGAACTCAATAGCTGACTGAAGGACACGAAACTGCAAAGCAACTGCCATCTCTAGAACCAAAGTAAGCGGAAAAAAA
>NW_017827347.1:0-299 GCF_001891065.2 Hippocampus comes
CCATCAGGTGATGTGATCATGGGTATTCAAAAGTGCATTGAAATAGTGAAAAGTAAGAATAGCAGTCACGAGGACCGGATTTTCTACTTAAAAATGTTGGTGCATTTGGTGGGTGATCTTCATCAACCCTTGCATGTGGGCAGACTTGAGGATAGAGGTGGTAATGACATACAGCTTAGATTGTTCGACAAGGAAACGAACCTTCACCGACTATGGGACCGAGATTTGATTGATTCTTTTGGTATGTCGTATTCTGAGTTAGCCGCAACTTTGCCCAAACTCTCTAAAAAACAAATTAA
>NW_017827348.1:0-299 GCF_001891065.2 Hippocampus comes
AGACTCGCTTGAAATTTTGCGGGGACTGCACTTGACTTTCCAGATGTCGGCCACAACCATGTCTAACTTGCTCCAAACTCTGCCCTCAGTCGTCTGTTCTGCGCGCGCCCTGACGCCCGTTACCCCGACACGGTGGCGCTGACCTACGACCCGAGCAGCGGTTGGCTGTCGTGCGTCTACAGCGATCACAGCGTGTACGTGTGGGACGCGGGCGACCTCCGAGACCCGCGCCGGGTGGGCAAGCTCTACTCGGCGCTCTACCACGCCTCCTGCGTGTGGAGTCTGGAGGTCGGTGGGGT
>NW_017827350.1:0-299 GCF_001891065.2 Hippocampus comes
CTCGGCCCCCAGCGCCGAGCTGATGGACATCCGCCGCCTCTTCCTCTCCGACATGATCA
This sequence comes from Hippocampus comes, assembly GCF_001891065.2. Taxonomy (NCBI): domain Eukaryota; kingdom Metazoa; phylum Chordata; class Actinopteri; order Syngnathiformes; family Syngnathidae; genus Hippocampus; species Hippocampus comes. The sequence continues at coordinate 60 of NW_017827350.1, forward strand.
AACTGTTCAGCAGCAGCCGAGAGAACAGACGGTAAGCGGGAGAGCCACTTCCTCCCTCGCACACGCTCCCTCAATTATCTTCCTGATCGTCGCGTCAAGGGAGGAGCGAGGGAAGCTTGCGCCGGGCTCGCATTGATCATCTCATCATCTTCCGACAGGCGCGTTTGCTTACGTCTTCAATGCTGTTCGTTTCTCGGCATTGGATTAGCCTTATTATTGCGTGTAAGGAAGAAAAAAAAA
>NW_017827351.1:0-299 GCF_001891065.2 Hippocampus comes
CTTAAAGCGAGCTTTATTCCACCACGAGACATTAGAGAACTTCGAGACTTGGTTCGTTACAAGAAGAAAATCATAGGTCAGTTGGCTAGTGAGAAGAATCGTATAATCAAGATATTGGAAGATGCTAAGATCAAGCTAAGCAGTGTTCTAACCAATGTAGACGGAGCTACAGGCACAAAGATTTTAGCAGACTTGATAGCAGGCACAACAGACCCAAAATTGCTCTCAAAGCATTAGCACGGAAAGATTAAAGCTAGTAAGACAGAGATGATTGAAGCTTTAAATGGGAAGTTGACTAC
>NW_017827352.1:0-299 GCF_001891065.2 Hippocampus comes
CTGTATAAACAAACTCAGACACTCAGCTGCTGCTTTGCAGAAGACATGTTTTTTCTGCAAAATTTAAAAAACTTCCCAGATGCTTTTATACATGTCGGTTACTTGCTTTTGTGAACTACCACAAGGATGAAGAATTAGAGCATGCCAACCCTTATCCCGACTAATATACTGCTGGTCCGATGGCGAGTCTGATTTTGGTTCCCCTGACAACCTGGGATAGAACCTGAGCTTTGTAACTTGCGAGACGTCGCAGGTGTCCTCTCTGCGGCAAGTGTATGCAGAACCGCAGGCTGGTTCTC
>NW_017827353.1:0-299 GCF_001891065.2 Hippocampus comes
CCCTTGCCAAGCTTAAGCATTTCACCGATGACATCACGTCATTGTGTGTTCTTCTGCTGTACCTATGACAAAGCCTTTCTCCGCGCCTCAGCTTCTACTCCACTAGTTTTATACAAGTGGTGCTCTCTGAATGTTGGGAACTGCTGCTTCCATGCCATTGTTGCATGGATGTAGTAGAAGTTCCCATCACAGCCGTCACAATGGCCTTCTCTAAGACAGCAGCAAACTCGTCGCCGCGTACAATTGTAATAGTGCACTTTGTTTGATCTGGATTGTGTCAAGTCATGATTACTCAACCA
>NW_017827354.1:0-299 GCF_001891065.2 Hippocampus comes
AATAAATCCCTTCGTTTCTTCCTGTTCATTCTTCTGATTGACAAAAACCAAAACAATCTGTCATGACTTCCGATTCGTTTCGAATCCAAAACTGCGACCCCGCGCCGCGCTCCCGTGTCTCGCTAACCGTGCTATCTCGCCGTGTGATTGACAAGCCAGCAAGTCCATCAAGGCGATGGGCCGATGCACTTACCTAATGCGCTGGCACTCAGATTGCTGGGTAAACACTTTTCATAGGCCTGGCGGTGTCACCTTGACGTCTGTGCGGCAAACGCCCCTCATCCCTCTTTTTGCCACTC
>NW_017827355.1:0-299 GCF_001891065.2 Hippocampus comes
TCCCACGTGTAACGTTCCGGGATTGTCCGGATTGGGGTGGATCCACCACACACGTAGACAAGAATAAGATCTTGGCACCAAAAAGGTTTATTTACAAACAAAAATGCAAGACCGACAAAGTACAACTAATGAAGTTGGTTACAAAATGACACGAACCAAAAACGCTTTCAAAAGGCAACGGAAATAGTTTGAGCAGCAAAATGTATAAGGTACAAACCGTGAATAAATATGTACGCCAAAAGCCACTACTTCGATGAAACAAAGTACAAAAAACAAGGCAAGAGAAAAACGCAGCAAAA
>NW_017827356.1:0-299 GCF_001891065.2 Hippocampus comes
TTCAGTCATAACAGCCTCTCAAGGGAAACGGTAACTAAAACGTGGCTTCTGACTAAAATGTGTTTGACACCCCTGCTGTAGGGTATTAATAATAATTGCCCATCCCCCACACCCTTTAAGTCTGAAGTCTGGGGACGGGTCTGATGTAATTGTGTGCCGTATACAGTACTGTGAAAAGAGGGATAGAGCTGGCCAACGACTGTAGTTACAGGCACTCCAGCCGATGTCTGTTTCATACACAGGAAAAGGGCAATAAAGCGGACAATTGCACAATCAGAGACTCCAGTCAATGTGTTACA
>NW_017827357.1:0-299 GCF_001891065.2 Hippocampus comes
TGAGGGATGGCATTTTTACGGCACTGGAGCACTCGGAGAGCCATGGAAACTTGAAGATGACGCCATGGTGTTTTATCCACCCAAAGAAAGGCCCCAAGGAGCCAGTTATAATATCGTGACCGACAAAGAATTTGAAAATTTCGTCCTGTCTTTGGAATGGCGAATCTCAGAAAATGGCAACAGTGGTATTTTTTGGGGGGTATTTGAAGATGAAAAGTACGGGCAGCCCTATGAAACAGGGCCCGAAATACAGGTATTGGATAATTTGGGGCATCCTGATGCGAAAAACGGATCCATAC
>NW_017827358.1:0-299 GCF_001891065.2 Hippocampus comes
CCGGACGGACGGAACGAAAGAAAACAAAGGCTCCTAAATCACCGCGGAACAACTGCTCCTGTGCCAGCCAGATGATTTACTGTAGCTTCTCGAAATGAATCCAATCACAACCAACGGGAACAAAAATCATCTCCCTGTAGAACGGCCCTGTAACTGGACTGCTGTATGTCCACCTGCCCTTCCATCGCCGACATCATTTTTCGAATGCAAACCCAAACGTCAATCGTCATTTCAGCCATTTGGAGGGCCATGCAAAGTGTATGCATCTTTGTGTGTGTGCGTGTGTGTGTGTGTGTGTG
>NW_017827359.1:0-299 GCF_001891065.2 Hippocampus comes
GATCTGGACCGCCACATCACTTGATCAAACTTCCATGATGCTTGCTCAGATCGCTAGAGCGATATGGAAGCATTTTCTTGTTACCAAAGCCTTCATGACAGTAACAATAGTTGCCAAAATCGCTCTTCTGGACTTCTTTATATGGGTTCAGTCATAACCGCCTTCCAAGGGAAACGTGAACTAAAACGCGACTCGAGACAAAAATGAGTTTGGCACCCCTGCGGCGTAGGCACTTTATGTTGTCTGACTGTACACCAGGTGGCAGCGTTGCGATAAAAATACTGTTGAGACGAAATAGC
>NW_017827360.1:0-300 GCF_001891065.2 Hippocampus comes
AAAACAGCCAAATTAGAAGATTGTCCTCATTAGTGGGTCTCCTGCACAGACATAAACATAAACGGTATCACCCACATGTGCTCTCGTGAGAATTTTCTGCAGTAGGAAAGAGAGTTGAGCATTGATGTGTTTGAACTGAACCACTCATAGCACTTTTGGCAGTGCTGTGCGTAGAAGCACAATTACTAAATAAAAGCTTTTGAATACAAATTCTGGACAGTGAAAGCACAAAGCAGTACATGTCAAAGTTCCCACAATTCAGAAACCCGTCTAAATGTTCCAGGCAAAAAAAAAAAAAAA
>NW_017827361.1:0-300 GCF_001891065.2 Hippocampus comes
AAAATTCAATATTTTGTTCATTCTCCTAAAAATGATGATTTCTTCGATCACCATCAGAGCGTTGTCGTGCCTGTGTGGCCTTGCTCGTCCTCCGAAAGGCTTATCCTGAGAACTGCCGTTGATCTGATTTTTTTATTTTTTAAATTTATTTTGGAGCCCATGAAACAGCTTGGGCAGTCGCACAGGAAACTGTCTCAATCCTCGGCATGGCCCAATGTGTTTCCTTTGAAGGAAGAGCCAAATGAACATTGTGCGTGTGTGTCCCTGATGGTTGAATGTGTGCAGCCTAAAAAAAAAAAA
>NW_017827362.1:0-300 GCF_001891065.2 Hippocampus comes
GGGGGGGGGTGGATGCGGAGAGAGAGCCAATGAAAGAAAGACAGAAAATGACCACTTGGGGCAACTCGCCCCCTGCTGTGGAGTGGCAGTTCCTGGCATGTGCGAAATGTGCGGGGGCATATAAAAGGAGCGTGTGGGGTTGCTGATCATTATGATCGAGGATGATAAACGTGGATGACTGGATACAATTCTTGGTTGAGGATTCTTTAGTATTGATTAGCTTTTTGCAACAAGCAAATTTCATTTTGATCTTTTGTGACCTCTGTGGTGGATTTGAGTCCATCTGGTTGAAAAAGTGTC
>NW_017827363.1:0-300 GCF_001891065.2 Hippocampus comes
TCATGCTCTTTATTTTTCACTAATGAAAATTTAATCCGAACCAGAGTATTCCTCCTGGCCAAATATTTTTGATTCAAAATAAGCTTCGGTTCAGGAACGACGCGATGATGACATGAAGAAATGTGCTTTGGCATTGATAAGTGCAGTGCGGTGTGAGCGAGTGTGTTGGGAAAAAACACAGATCACAATTACCCGCGATTCATTTTTACTCATAAACTATAATAAATCAGTGGGGTTCACTGCAAAAGCATCATGGCATCGTTACTTTGGCACATTAACCTAAAATAGTTACGAAATGGT
>NW_017827364.1:0-300 GCF_001891065.2 Hippocampus comes
AAAGTAAAAATAATGTACAGTGGAACTTTAATTTAACGGTCTAAGAGGGAGAGGGGTTGAGAGCAGATTGTCCACAGTACCAGTCCTGAGGTCCTAGGTTAAAAACTTGGTTCCGACCTTCCTGCATGGAAATTGCAATTTCTATGGTTGAGTGGGTTTTCTACGGGTACTCTGGCTTCCTCCCACATCCCTGAAACAAGCATGGAAGGTTAATCGAGCCCAATGTTTTCCACAGTGTCAAAAAAATCTGCTCATGCTTGAGAAGTTTATTCAGATGCTGTACTTGTATTGAGCACATAC
>NW_017827365.1:0-300 GCF_001891065.2 Hippocampus comes
AACTCTTTATTGTCAGACCTATCGCAGGTAACTGCCACAACAACTTGTTCATTACTAATACCGCGCTTAGTGGATTTACTGCCACGCTTGCGTGGCGCCCTGGCAAGGTTCCTACTGCCCTTATCTGATTCTAAAAAGAAAATATCATCGCTCTCGACGATACCCTCAAAGCCTTCGGGAACAGAGAACCCAAATGACGATAGTATTTTATGGCGCCAGTCAAATGAAGTCTGTATGCAAACACCTGTTTGATCGGCACATTTTTCTATAGATAAGCCCATAAGCATATGATACATATAG
>NW_017827366.1:0-300 GCF_001891065.2 Hippocampus comes
AGAAAAGAGATGCTAGGCTACAAGTGGACACAATGTGTAATGGCAGTTCCAGCTGAGAAAACACAAGCACCCGCGCAGAACACTAAAACCTGAGGGGTGAAAAATATGTGAGGCCTGGCAATAGGTCAGGTTCCCCCACCGTATCTAATTCGATTTTTACAAACTGTAAGAAAACACGCTGCTGCTGCTCTCGGAGCACTGATGCAAATATTTCAATTTTTTTTTTTTTTTACACTTTTTTTTTTTTTTCAGTGACTCAAAAAAAACCTCCCAAAAGCACATCTGCTTTTTACTTTGTGT
>NW_017827368.1:0-300 GCF_001891065.2 Hippocampus comes
ACAATGATTTTTTCAGGAGTGTAAGGCTCACGATTATAAGTTGATGCTGGAAATAGTCCCTGCATTCCTTCATCCCGAAACTGTTTGAGCCAACGTGAAATAGTCGAATAAGACATATTCAGCAACTTAGCTTGCTGACGGGGTTCGACCTTTTCCGCCAAACACGGAGCAATGGCGTGATAACGAGCCTGTGTCGAATCAGTTATCGGAACATCTTCAAAAGGTAGCGATGGTTGAACTGACATATTTTCTTTCCCTGACAAATAAAGTGAAGAGAATAAATGTCTAATCGCCGTTAAA
>NW_017827369.1:0-298 GCF_001891065.2 Hippocampus comes
GTGTGTGTGTGTGTGTGTGTGTGTGTGCTCGCATGCACCAGGCAAAAAGGCGGTGAAATGTGACCACAGGTGAGCTCGCAAACACAAGTTGGGGCCTGCCCCACCATTCAGCGGGATGAACCCAAGCTAACATTTGGGAATGTGTCGGCATGTCAAGCGTGAAATCCAAACAATGCGACTTGGCTCCATTCAAATGCCTCCTTGGGAAAAAAATTATTTTCTCACTGCATCGGTTTACAACTGAGGCTAATAATAATAGTGGGGGAGATTTTAAAGTGGAACTCCCCAGTCTGAACTC
>NW_017827370.1:0-300 GCF_001891065.2 Hippocampus comes
ATGACAGTGAATTTATTGAGTGTTCAAATAAGGATCCTACCTAAAGTTCCAATTTCGAATCTCAGTAAATCTGGAAAAAAAAACTAGGCAGAAAACTCTTAATAACAAGACAAACGACTCTTAATAAGATAATTGGACAAAGAACAGGGATAGAAGCAGACTATTTATACACACAGGAATGGGACACAGGTAGAGGCAATCACTATTGTGAGGAAACACAACAGCAGGAAGGAAAGCTTTCGAAAGGAGAGCAAATAATTACTCCAAAATAAAAGCAATAAATTCTGTCAATAGCTCAAT
>NW_017827371.1:0-300 GCF_001891065.2 Hippocampus comes
TTTTTTTTTTTTTAAAGAGATGCCGCGGGAACCACGTTGGTGACCTACTGCAGAACAGATTTCACTCACCTTTTTTACCACAACAGCACGTTTTACAATTGCTAACACAAGGCATCAATTTGAGCTAATTTAACGTCGCCTACCACCGCTGATTAGAACGTATTGCGATGACATAGCCGCCGGTGCACTTCTGACGGCTCGGGTGCGCAAACAGTCACAAAAATTTAAGACGTGATAAACATACTTCAAAGGTGGCAACTTCCGCCCAGAGAGCACAACAGTCAACTCTTCGCACCCACG
>NW_017827374.1:0-300 GCF_001891065.2 Hippocampus comes
TGTTTTAAAAAAATTGCTTTGCTGTGATAGGACAGTGTGATTTTCTAGCAATGTTGTAGAAGTGATCATTAGAAAATGCAGAATTCACCCCCCCCCACCCCAAACCCCCCAAAAAATAAAAATAAATTATAAAGTCTTGCACGTTGATATTTATGTTTTCAAACTGTTCGAAGAAATCAACACCGCCGTTTGCCAGGCTTGGGGAGTAATACATGTCCCTTCAACATGTAAGCATGCGGGGTTGGGAGGGTTATTTTCAAAATGTATTCCGATACAGTAACTAGTTACCTCTTAAAAAAA
>NW_017827375.1:0-300 GCF_001891065.2 Hippocampus comes
AGCAAGCCACTTTGCCCCATATAAAAAAGTAAGCTCTCTACTCCCTACCCCTCCAATAGTTAAGGGTAGAATAGATACAATTGAGGAAATAAGAAAAACCAGTAGATAAGCTAACTGAGTTGTTTTAATAAAAAGAGCTTTTAAAATAACTATAATCGCTAATAATTGGGAGGTTTGAACCAAAGCAGAATAACAAAAAGATTTCCAAAATACGGGAAAAACATAATTAAAGAAACGCTTGTTTAAATACCAAGAAACAAAAATGCTTATTGGTATTGCAATCATAGCAAGCCATTTAAG
>NW_017827376.1:0-299 GCF_001891065.2 Hippocampus comes
CAACAACAAATAACCATGGGCACTTGTGATTATTGCATATTCATAGTTCACATTCGTATGTGTATTGGCTGGTTCATCATAAGCTTGGGTTTTTTTCTCTAATAGAAAAGAAAAGGTGCAAGTGCTGCTAAAGTACATGAATGATGTAATTGCAACTTAAAACTGATCAAGTGTGGTAGGGGAGTCATTTTTATGTTGATGATGCTGCCCATCCCTTGTCGAGACAGCACCCTTTGCAGACAAATATGTGCCCTATGTAGCCTACCTGTTATGTGTGTGTGTGTGTGTGTGTGTGTGTG
>NW_017827377.1:0-300 GCF_001891065.2 Hippocampus comes
TTTTTTTTTTTCTCCCCAGGGATTACCGAAGCAGGGCGGTCCTGAACTTGTACTGCGCTGCAAAACTTTCTCATAGGTGGAATAACACTTCAAGGGCTCATAACTTGTTCTTTTTCCATGCTTATAGTTTCAAAATAAGACTTGTGAAAAAAATTTGCATTCTCCTCTGTTCTGACCAGCGCCTACCTCGGTAAGTTGATACACGTTTTGGTTGGTTGAACTAAAAATATCCCTGAGAGAACTTAACCCATTTTGGCATTTGAATTGCTTGGCCACGACATGCGTTTCACTTTTTTGTTT
>NW_017827378.1:0-300 GCF_001891065.2 Hippocampus comes
TTCCGGACGGCCGTGCTGCTTCCCTCTTCCCTGACACCTGCGGTAGTGAGTCTAGACGCGTGCTGGGCCTTTCTCACAGATATCTGCAGCTGTTGCTCATACCGGCACCCTCGTAGGGTGGTCAGCCGTCCCACCCGGGGCTCCGTGAGGCGTAACTTCAAGAGGGAAAAAAAAGCCTGTTTTTTGCTTCGTGCAACACGTCATCAAAAAACACAGTAGGTTATCCTCCAAATATAAAACACACCTGCATGTCCTGTCTTTGAGAGTGCTGCCTGCCTCTAATGGCCTTGTCAAACAACA
>NW_017827379.1:0-300 GCF_001891065.2 Hippocampus comes
CACTCCAGCTGGGGCTGAAAACAAAACAAAACAAACAGACGGACATGACGGCCTTCAGATCACCGGTAGCCCTTCATGTACTATCACACCGACATGAAGCCTTCACCCAGACTTAAAACCCCACTCGGAAACTGAAACTCTGACTTGAAACCCTGCTTTGCGACTGAAACACTGGCTTGAAAACCTAAAGCTGGTTTTCAAACCGTGCTATGAAATCCTGAATGGAAACCATGAAGCCTCATTGAAGACCGTACATTGAAGTGGCGCGAAACCCGAACACCAACGTAAGACTGGTTTCAA
>NW_017827380.1:0-300 GCF_001891065.2 Hippocampus comes
ATTAAGATTCAGCGCATATATCATTGGAGAATCGTCTTGATTGGTGTGTTCAGCAAACGCAGCCATGAAACCCGAAGGTCCCGCCGTGGCACCTGACGACACAAAAGACGACAGCAGAGACATGTCCAGACCCAGTCGGCCTGCGGTGAGTACACGTACACATCCCAAACGCCCACTTTGGCACGCTTCTCATGCTCATTGCCACTGTTCTTCTCTCTCCTCCGTCCATCTTTCCACCCATCAGAGCTATAAGAAAGCTCTTGACGAGGTCAGTGGTACGAGTGACTCTTTCCCCCCCCC
>NW_017827381.1:0-300 GCF_001891065.2 Hippocampus comes
CTCTATAATGAGCTTTCAAAACACATGCTTTCCTTGTCAGCCAAATAACTAGTCTAGTAGTTTATCTCAGGCTATTATAAGAAGTGGGTTTAATACATAGAAAGAAAAATATATAACCGTTAGAATTTGCCCCGTTAATACATAGGGATCTTCTACAGGCCGAGCTCCAATTCAAGTTAGTAGTAGTACTACTACTACTAAAGTTCAGAATATAATTTGATTTAATGGGTAAAAAGTAAGTCTTCGAAACTTAGCTTTGTGAGTGAAAGGAAGAATTAGCAAAATAAGAATAGACATAGC
>NW_017827382.1:0-300 GCF_001891065.2 Hippocampus comes
GTGTGTGTGTGTGTGTGTGTGTGTGTGCGCTGCAAAGACATTGACGCTTTAGCATCAGTCTTCTAATAATAACTTAAAGGGCGCTCTCCAGCACAAATACCTCTGCCAGAGCTCCTGTAAGCAAACACAAAGCAGACTTCATCCATTATTGACCCTGTTTTCCTATAGAGAGCTGAAATCCTGAGGAGATAAATAGGAGGCATTCAAATAGACCGCAGGCTACTATCTGCATTTGGGGATAAACTGTATTTTAGTTTTAGAGGTGAACGTAACACTCTAAATTGTCCCGAGGTGTGAGTG
>NW_017827383.1:0-300 GCF_001891065.2 Hippocampus comes
CTTAGATTCAATCTGCCCATTGTCCCAATTATAGCGGTAAGGTTCTGTACCACCTGAAGGTAAGGCTGCTGCGGTTCCATCTGAACCTCCGTTGCATAAAGCATTTGTGATTTCTGTATCTACGATTAAGGCATCTGGTTCTGGAAGGAAAATTTGCCCCATTGCCTGACATCCATTCTCATCAGTTACAGTTACGGTATAATCTCCCGAAGGTAATAAAGAAGCAGTAGGAGAAATTTGAGCCAATAAACTATCATTCCAAGCATAGGTATAATCACCTGTACCGCCAGCAGCAAAAAC
>NW_017827384.1:0-300 GCF_001891065.2 Hippocampus comes
AAAAAAAAAAAGTGTTGGAAACTGCAGCTGAGCTGTCAGCACAGGCCTGGGGAACCTTTTGAATAAATTCAAACTTTAGAAAAAGTAAGACAGAAATTTGTTATATGTTACGGGCAGTAAATGCTTGCAGGGCTGATTACAAAATGGTTCCCAACCCCTGCTCTGTCAATATAACTGGTATGAGGATGAACCATTGGCCATTTTGTACACTCTGACATGATTTAGCAAAGAAAGTGAGAGCTTTTTTGGGGGTTATCTACATGAATAGCTTCCACTGAAGAATCCACAAGATGGTTGCGA
>NW_017827385.1:0-300 GCF_001891065.2 Hippocampus comes
CTGTGTGCTTGCAGTCAAGATGCCAATGATACCTTGGTCGGCGATACATTGGCCGCTGCCCTTGATGGTAAGGATGTGGTAGCAGGCAATGTGATTGCCTGTGCGGCAAGCAATGAAGGTCAGACGGTGGTGAGTATCTTTTTATATCCCCGTGAAGGTGTGACGAACATTAATTTTTTTGAAACCGCGACAACTGATGCCGATAATGAAGATTTTAATTTGTATACAAGGGGAGAAGCGCCCCTGATCGATGTGTTCAATGGGTATCTTTTAAAATATCAGGTCACGCCGGTCATGTGA
>NW_017827386.1:0-300 GCF_001891065.2 Hippocampus comes
TGTGGACACTTAATTTCATGTTCTTGTATGAGACGGACAATGTCCTGGCAACAAGGTGGGAGGCCGATACAAAGACCCTCAAAAAATGGATTTGGGCAATGATTGACTCAATCATGACACTAAAAAAGAAGTGGTAAGTCTATTCATCATCATTAGTAAACTGGGTGACTTCTGAGTATTGTGTTGCTAACACATAACCAGATTGTTTTTGAAGATTGTTTCATTGGTGCAAATGAAAAGGATCGGTGCTTCATATCAGTGGACTGTACTGATTGTCCAATTAAAAAGCCACATTCCTTC
>NW_017827387.1:0-300 GCF_001891065.2 Hippocampus comes
TCTTGGGCGGTTGCACAGTAGTGTAAATGTTGGGGAAAAATCAAAGGCATCTGCACACAAGCGTAAGTCAACAGAAATATTCTCGTACGTGCAAGCAGCTCCAAGGCGGTCGAGCCCATGCTGCTTGCGCTGTCAAATCTCTTCTCATTGGAGAACTGAGTCACTTCAACACATTCATCTCGACACTCTATTGATTCTTTTGTACATCAAACTGTTTTTGGGGGTGGGGGGAGGGTGTTAAGGCAGCGAGCTAGCCTTGTTTCAACGCCCCCCCTTGGGCAATATGTTTTTTTTTCCGAC
>NW_017827388.1:0-300 GCF_001891065.2 Hippocampus comes
AAAATACAGGGTAGCGGACTGAATTTTGGACAACATAGCAGATACATGAAACCATCAGACCCTGACCCTCAAATTGGTCAGATGATGTCGAATCTCGTCGTTGCCACAACGTGCCTGTCCCCTTGCGCAAAGTGGGGCTCCGGGGAGGATGGGCCCCAACGCACAGTGCATGTCCTGCATTTAGGGATGGGCGGGGCTTGACTTGCTTAGCCTGTTTGTAAACATTGGTTTCAACTCTCTGACATTGAGAATCAAAATTAAGCATTTTTATTGTTTATACATATTGTCCAATATGAACCA
>NW_017827389.1:0-300 GCF_001891065.2 Hippocampus comes
TGCTGCCCGCCCGCCCGCCCGCCAACCGCGACCACATACGCCACCCACCCTTACACCAGCACCGACCCGACAACGGCGCTCTCCAGCGCTCCCCACGCTTGAAAATTAAACGCGACACTGCGCAGTGGAACGTGGAAACGCTTCATCTCGGCTGCCGATAGTTTTCCGAAACATCAAAGGCAATTTAGGGTCCACGTGGCATTTTTTGTAACGGTCAGAAAATGTACTTTTGGTAATTTCAGAAGCATGCGTGAAATTCGGCATTCCACGAGCATCGCATATTTTTGTTGATCATTAGCC
>NW_017827390.1:0-300 GCF_001891065.2 Hippocampus comes
TGGCGCTGTTAGTTTGGATGTCAGTGGCAACTTCAGCGATGTGGATGGTGACACGCTCACGTTCTCGGCCACTGGCCTGCCGCCGGGACTGTCCATCAGCACCGCTGGCAATATCACCGGAACCATCGATTCCAGTGCATCGCAAGGCGGACCCTACACTGTTGTCGTCACTGCGGATGACGGCAACGGCGGAACTGTCAACGACACGTTCACCTGGAACGTTGGCAACCCGGGGCCAGTCGCCAACAACGACGGCTTTACAACCGACGAGGATACGCCACTAAGTGGAACGGTCGCCAC
>NW_017827392.1:0-300 GCF_001891065.2 Hippocampus comes
GCCCCGGGCCCATCGCATCCATCGGCCCGCTCACCTACGAAGAACACCAAGCCTGTGAGCGACAAGCCCTCCGGGAATCGATCCTCCAGGGCCTCGCCGAAAACCCCGCCCCCTTCACCATCGACTGGTCCGCGGTCAACGCCGAGATCGACGAGCGCAAGGGCAAGATCGCCCGCCTGGGCAGCGTCAACCTGGGCGCGATCGACGAAGAAAACCAGCTCGAAGACAAGCAGGACGAGCTCGCCGACCAGGTCAAGGATATCGAGCAGGCCCAGAAGCAGCTCCGCCAGCTCATCGAGC
>NW_017827393.1:0-300 GCF_001891065.2 Hippocampus comes
GGTCAGCACACCATGGAGGGCTGGAGGAAAGTCTTCTGGGTTTCGGCCACCGTCAACGTGTGCGCCGCCGTCTTCTACATGCTGTTTGGAAGCGGCGAGGTTCAACCCTGGGCCATCCCAGAGGACGAAGCCAACGTGGACGAGGGGAAGAGGACCAGGTCCGTGTCTGCTTAAATGGGAGGAAATTCTGCACTTAAATAGCAACAGTAGCATGTAGGGTTACGCTTTAAAGCTTTCTTTTTTAAGTGGGATATTCAGGATCTTTTTATTTTCTTTTAATTGTTTTGTTTTGTTGTTGTT
>NW_017827394.1:0-301 GCF_001891065.2 Hippocampus comes
ATGTAAATTGGCATCTAGTTGTTGGAGAGATGCTAAACTGCCTCCAGCCTCCCGTGGAAGTTGGGTGGATATCATGACAAACTCAAAATCAATGCAGAAAAAAAAACGATCTAAGATTACAGCATTTCACCACCCTGCATACAGCAAGATTTAGAACCTTGGATAGGGGCCTGCATAGTATTTGAGAAAATGTAAATCTCTCACGAAAAGACAGGAGCCTCCATGCCTGACTGGTCATTGGCAATTATCCTTCTGGATCCATTTAGGATTGCACTGTGAAGGTTTTCATGACTTAATAATG
>NW_017827395.1:0-301 GCF_001891065.2 Hippocampus comes
TATACGTGCGGTCGTGGGAAAAAAAAAAAAAAAAACAACAACAAAAAAACGGACCTTTGCGCCACGATGGGGTCTGAAGTGCCGCCCTTGGACGATGGCGCCGAGTCGGGAATGTCGTCCTCGAAGGGAAGATGAGAAGAGTCCTCGTCAAAAGGATTCGAGGAATGAACTTGCGCGTTTTCAACCGCCGCGTTTTGAGGGTGATTCCGTTCCTCTGCTTCGTCTTCCCTCGCGCTCGGTTCCTTCCTCCTCTCGTCGTCGTCGTCCCATCTCCTCTCTCGCTCCTCCTCTGTTTTCGCGC
>NW_017827396.1:0-301 GCF_001891065.2 Hippocampus comes
AAAGTCTATGGGTACAAGGTTTGAGGTTCAGTGTTTTATAAACATATAAACTCCTAAAGACATAAACTATAGGGAATCGATCACTTTGCTCATGCGCTTGGTGATTTCATCAATGTCACCGATTCCATTCACAGAATGAAACTTTCCTTGAGTTGCATAAAAAGCTCGTAAAGGTGCTGTTTTTTGATTGTACTCTTCAAAGCGATTGCGGATTTTATTCTCATCTTGGTCATCGGTTCGACCACTTTCCTTACCACGTTCCAATAAACGCTCTACCAAAACATCGTCATCGGCTTCCAAA
>NW_017827397.1:0-301 GCF_001891065.2 Hippocampus comes
ACAATCACATGTCGGCGGCTCGCAGCCTTCAAAACGTTGCGGCGGCCGCAGACATTCGCCAGGCCTCATTACGAACATTAACATGGCGGAGCTGGATTGTGTCAACAGCGAAACTGGTGGACCCCTTCAGTCAGAAAAAGAGCCATCGAGTACCAAAGAAAGACTTGCGATATAACGAGCTCGCCGGCGTCTCTTCGGCTCTCACTCCATCATCCCTCCAACTCCCGCAAACAATTAGTCCAGACAGACAAGCAAGCGGGTTTGAGGATTACGCACCACGGTCACGAAATCAAAAAAAAAA
>NW_017827398.1:0-301 GCF_001891065.2 Hippocampus comes
ATGAGAGAGTCCCCGCAGCAATAAGGAGCATATTCGTCAGACGGATGAAAAAAGGCTGCACATTTCGAGGCTTAGCGCGATAAACATTGGCTAATTATCGCACCGTTATGCGATTCATGATGTAAATATTCTATAAATAATGCCCTGGATACTCTCGCTGCATCGCCTGGGGTTATTGAACAAAGGCATTGCCAGGCCAGTGACAATTTTACATTTTCTTGGTTGTTTAAACCCTTCCAGGGACAGCGGTTACTACAGTGGACACCTTATCAGGTTACAGGTTATCATTATTGGTTCATGA
>NW_017827399.1:0-301 GCF_001891065.2 Hippocampus comes
AATCCTTTAAGAAACGGAGATTTCAACACAAACGGAGAAATTAAGCAGGACACAAAAAGCCTTTAACGGTAGTGAATCCATCAATCTAATAAACAAAATATATATTTTGAAAATAAAATAAATAAAAACGAATCACCAAAAATATTTTATAGAGTAAAATTAAAAAAAATTTTTTGGGGGTAAAATTTGAGAGAATATAAAATAATATGAATAAATACTAAAACATTTCAAAATTACAAATTAAACAAAACAAACATTGACGCAATAAAAAATATTTTAAAAATGACAAAAACATTCAAAA
>NW_017827400.1:0-301 GCF_001891065.2 Hippocampus comes
AATAGCGGACGAAAAAGTTGAAATGTTATATAATTAATCTGTTACAAGAACTTGTCATAATGTTTTTTTTTTTAAATGTGACAAGAATTAAGTTGTATTAATACATGACAAATTTACAGAAATAAAGTGTTAATACGAAAGTCTTGGTGGGCCGCGTCCCCACCCACGGGCTTCAAAGTGACTCATTTCTCTGAAGCATGGCAGAAACAAAGGAGAAAGTAATGACCTGTGACTGCACATGGAAAGAGGAATAACACCGCTGGCCTCACAATCCATTTATTTTAGACTAAAGAAAAAAAAA
>NW_017827401.1:0-301 GCF_001891065.2 Hippocampus comes
AAGATGGTACGGCCCATACCCTAAACTGTAAAGGAAACTTGATCGACCTGTCAAACCCCAAGGTTATGGGGATTCTAAACCTGACCCCAGATTCGTTTTTTGACGGGGGCAACTATTCGGATGGCTCGGCAATAGTAAAGCGGGTCGAACAACTATTGGGTGAGGGAGCAACCTTCATAGATGTGGGGGCGTACAGCTCAAGGCCTGGTGCAGAAGGGGTTTCTGAAGAAGAAGAATTAAGTAGGATTATAGGACCGCTTGAAAAAATAATTGAGAGCTTCCCGGAAGCTATTATTTCAAT
>NW_017827402.1:0-301 GCF_001891065.2 Hippocampus comes
CAGCAGCCACATGGTAGAGGCCAGACTATCGTACACAATTTCAGGATCTTTTGCAGCAGGTGCGAGGGAGAGTGTACAGAAGCTCTTCATAGTTTTGCTACCAAGGGATGTTTGCTATTGCTTCTCTCAAATGTTTGGCTGAGGTCTGAAACCGTGGTCATCTCTGTAAGGAAAGTGGGACAGCTTTGCTGAATCCTCTAAAGGAGGAAATGACAACATGTGTCGCACTGTACAGAACAATAGAGAGGCAGACTTGAGGAAGAGCCATAAAGCAAACAACTCACATTGTGACCATTAAATA
>NW_017827403.1:0-301 GCF_001891065.2 Hippocampus comes
CGTTCTTCAAAGCAATTTCAAAAATGCTTCTAATTTGAATGTGCGGAATAAAAATGAGCTTCGAGCCCATTGATTTATTTTTAACCTGTGCAGCAGGATTTCAAGACAGTGCTTGTAATCGAGTTACAAATGTTTCGGGACCGATGACTCCCAACTTCAGTTCTGCCCCGAATGAAGACGGAGGGTGTTCTCTGCCATCCAAGGTATGAAGCGGAAGAAAAGATGCTTCCTAATATGCAGTCCCATTGCTCTTGATGCTTATCCAAAGTCCTTTCCATCCTCCCCAAAATGAGAAAAAAAA
>NW_017827404.1:0-301 GCF_001891065.2 Hippocampus comes
ACCAATCACGGTTCTCCAGTTTTCGGAAGCTGAGTCATGAAATGGGTATTACCTGGGCACTGAGCAAATTTGATATAATTTTTAGTTGACAGCAATTGGTAAAATGGCCACCCCCTGAGTTGGATAAAAGACAGGTGGATTTTTCTGCCTAACTCATTCCTCACCGAATATGAATCAGAAGCCATGTTTAGACTAGTGGGTCTGCAAATAACATTCTTGTTTTTTAGGATCAAGAAATAATTTTAAATTTACCTCTCCACATCAATCCGGAAATATTCACAACCTCAGCTGACTCATCACA
>NW_017827405.1:0-301 GCF_001891065.2 Hippocampus comes
ACTCAAGGACAGAGATATTGCAAATATTGCATTGGTATTACACCCTCACAATTGAACAACATGGCAATTTGGATTTTTGAAGCAATCTTGGACTGCCACTTTCCTTGAAAATTGAAAAAGTATTAGGACAAAAGTATGGCCTTTACACATACAGGAAGTGAAAAATGAAAAAAAAAATTATAGAGAGAGAGTTTGGCTCACAATGTGTGTTCAAGTTCATGATGAAGTTCTTCCACACCAACCACGCAGTTATACACTTTCATGGACCTTTTGTGCACTGGAGCACAGGCAGAAAAAAAAA
>NW_017827406.1:0-301 GCF_001891065.2 Hippocampus comes
ACTTATTTGGATTTTGTAAATAGAGATATAATGAAATTGCTCTTGAGTCTCCATGACTATGATATTGTATTTTTTTGTTTGGCAATTTATCTTGTAACTCAGGAATTTTATCATCATACAATTGAATGAAATTTTTCACTCTTTCTGTTAGTTGAACCTCTTCATTAAATAAATTTTCAAATACCTCTAAAGTTTCTTGTCTAAATTCCTCAAACATCCAATTGGTATGTGGAATAGGATAAAAATTACCACTCATCCATAAGTTCTTAGACCTCTTTACCTCAAAAGCATTTTTAAACAT
>NW_017827407.1:0-301 GCF_001891065.2 Hippocampus comes
CATATCAAGCAGCTTGTTTGGATTAGAGACAAGAGACATGAATTGAAGCAACAGGAAGGCAACCGCAGCGTCGTAACAAGCAATATTTCTTGCATCTGTCAAGTCCTTTAAAGTGAATGTTACAGACAACAGAAAGAATAAAAGAAAAGCTCGACAGTTTATATGAAACAGCCTCGGGTTGAACAAAGACGAAAGCCACGTTCCCACCAACCTCAAGTTCTGCTCGCTCTTATGCCCAACGCGGGCGTGGACAGAATCGTGTCGAATATTCATGCATCCATTCAATGAATTAAAAAAAAAA
>NW_017827408.1:0-301 GCF_001891065.2 Hippocampus comes
ATACATTTTCCAATGAGAAATGGGGGGGAAAAAAAACTAAGGCTCCAAAATATGAAAAAATATTCAATCAAAAAAAAAATAACTGCGAATATGCAAATCTGCAGGTGCCAACTCCAAACAGAAATATAATTATAAAGACCTTTTCATAATTTATCAGAGAATGGGAAGGAAAGGTGGTATAAACGTCAGGGGACTGGACTTTCCGAAGAGGCCCTGAGTCTTCTACTGCCCCATACTAAAATGTGACTAGGCCTAATATTTTTTGGGTGGATTTGGAATGACATGCATGCCAATAATAAAC
>NW_017827410.1:0-301 GCF_001891065.2 Hippocampus comes
AAAAAAATCAAAAAATGACTTGATTTTTTTTAGGGAAGGAGACGATGTGTTTTGTTTTATTATCTGCCTTGAAGTCTTGCTGCACATGCAGCGTTAGTTTTCAGATATCCATCGTTTCAAGATTAACAACACTGCCATATTGAAGCTAATTGTTAGCACATGTGCCTATGGTGTTTCCCATTTTATGTTAGAATTAAGCTAGCAGAGGCTATATAGTCATCTTGAACACACAACATGTACGTTCTTTTGTTTTCTGTTGAGTTTGACAGTAACCATACTCTTCAAGCTGCTTATTTATTGC
>NW_017827411.1:0-301 GCF_001891065.2 Hippocampus comes
ATTAAACCCTCCAGGGCGCCTGGTAGTAAACAAGGGTTTATTAGAGATGATGAAAATGGAACAGTATATGTTGGAGAAGGATGCTGGGGCGCTCCTTTACGTAAAAATAATGATGATAAGCCCTGGACTAGAAATAGTGCCAGTTTTAATCAGTTCAAGTGGATTTTTGCAGATCAATATAAGGTGGAAGTTAGAACTATTCATATTGATGAATCTACCAGCATAGAAGAAGTGGATCAATATAACCCCTTCGCTTTACCTCCTGGTTTATCAATCTGGAAACCAAGCAATGGATCGGTGG
>NW_017827412.1:0-301 GCF_001891065.2 Hippocampus comes
ATTATGATGAGATCGGCATTTAGTTCAGTTGCCAAAATAATGGCTTCAGCTTCTCCAGCATCCAAATCCATAAAAAATTTAAGGGTCTGCTTATCTTTGATTTGGATAATTCTTATCCAATCGATTTTTGATAGATCAGTATAAAACGGCTTGTCATTTCCCGCTTCGATTTCATCATAAACCGCATTGGGAATACATATTTCACCATAAAGTTTTTGAAACAGCTCCAATTTGCCAATTTTTAGAAGAGAGATGATCGGCGTGGTATTTGAAACTACTTTAGGCATTGGCAATATCCTCG
>NW_017827413.1:0-301 GCF_001891065.2 Hippocampus comes
ATTTCTCCGCCAAGCTACGTAAGAGTTGTTTCATTGTTAATGTGATTTTTGATTGATGGGGTATAGTTAACAAGAAAAGGCAGGAAACAGGGTTTTCCCGATAAGAATTTACTTCGAGAAGTATGGGCTTAGAAGGTTTATTAAATTGACTATCAATTACTTAAAAAAGTGTTGAAAGCCAATGGAAAAATTCATTGGAATTATGCTTAATAAGGTTGCGAAGGGATTGTTGTGTAAAGCACATCATCCCTAGGCGAGACCGCTACTGCAAATACAATCCCAATATGCTACCGCATATTGG
>NW_017827414.1:0-301 GCF_001891065.2 Hippocampus comes
CCGCCCCAAATTAACCTCCGAGACTCCCTTGAATTTGACTTGGTTAATTTATTCAGAATATATTTGCATCTCAAAAAATATAGATAAATATTTGATCAACTCCTGATTTATCATTGACAACCATCTCCTCCCGCTCTTAACTTCATCATCTAATTAATAGATAGCAAAGGGGGACTATCCGCACAGAGGTGTGACATGGATATGAGGAGAATTTGATGGCAGATACCAATTCTTTGGCTTGTCATGTCACATTTCAGCCATTTTTGACAGGAATTTTGCAGGATTTTGTGCAAGCATTGTT
>NW_017827415.1:0-301 GCF_001891065.2 Hippocampus comes
ATGCTGCAAAAAACCCTACTTACGGTGTCTTTGAAGAAGACAAATCTTTGTATCCTTTCCAAACTTATATTCAAGATTATTTGAAAAATGACGACTTTTTGGATTTTTCATGTCGTTCGATGGAAATTTTGAAAAAAGAGATTGATTTGCCTACTACAACAGGTGGCTACGTTGTTTTTATTCACTATACCGAAAACAAATTGGATTTTTTGATTACGATAATGTTGGATAATTCGACCAGTTTTTCTGTTAATGATGTCAATTTAACAATTAAAAAATTGCAGAGTTTAGATATTGAACG
>NW_017827416.1:0-301 GCF_001891065.2 Hippocampus comes
ATGTGGTGTTAACATTTTGGGGTGCGGGCATAGCTAGCTAGCTAACTGCGCATTGCCAGTGTGCCAGATAAACGCTGATGCGATAAAAAGGTTTTTATGTAGTGCGGGAGGGGCGAGCCCAAAGTATGTCACGTTGTGCCATTTTTTGGCCCCAAATTCGCAAATTTGATACGGTGAATAAAAACTCGAGATCTCTAATAATGGAGAAAAAAACTACACAATTCACAGTCTTTGCTGGTTTTCAGCATTTCTCTTCTTTGTCGTCGTTCTTGAGCACTTTCAAACAGCCATCGCTGCACAC
>NW_017827418.1:0-301 GCF_001891065.2 Hippocampus comes
GAACCCGGTACCTCTGCACTGTGAGATCGACGCGCAAACCACTGGACCACCTGGACGCTATGTACAGGATGGCAAGTAAAAATATGAAACCATAAAAGCAAGATCAGAGCTACTGCATATGTGAACAATAATGCATTATATCCAGAAATCCAATTTCAAATGCTCCTTCGTAAAATGAGTCGATTCATCCATTATCTGATCCGCTTATCCACAAGAGGGTCGGAGGCTAAAATGAGTCCTGACTTAGCAATTGCAAGTCCTTCTCTCTGTCTTTTCCAAATTGTCTGGAGAGCTCATATCT
>NW_017827420.1:0-301 GCF_001891065.2 Hippocampus comes
CATTCGATGATTCTCTTCGATTCCATTCGATAATTCCGTTTTTTTCCGTTTGATGTTGATTCCATTCGATTCCATTCGATGATAATTCCATTCGATTCTATGCGATGATTCCATTCCATTCCATTTGAAGATGATTCCATTCGAGACCATTCGATGATTGCATTCAATTCATTCGATGACGATTCCATTCAATTCCGTTCAATGATTCCATTTGATTCCATTTGATGTTGATTCCATTCGATTCCATTTTATGATGATTCCATGCAATTCCATTAGATGATGACTCCTTTCATTTCCATTC
>NW_017827421.1:0-301 GCF_001891065.2 Hippocampus comes
AACCCCCACTCTTCTCATGGTGGGAGGCAGCAGACATAAATTGTCAATTCAAAATGTTGTAAATAATGTCCAAAAACAGCGATCGATAGACACCAACATCTATGTGGACATCTCTGGTCATGCCCACTTCAACCTCTGAAAATATCACAATTAGGGATGTTTGATCCCTAATTCACACGTTGAGTCCTCACCGACACTGAGTCCCAACAGGTACTTTGTCTTGTACCTGCTAAAAATGACAAAATTAAACACACATCATAATTTTAGCTCTGGCCACGGCAGTATTCTTGACCACAGTCTC
>NW_017827423.1:0-301 GCF_001891065.2 Hippocampus comes
GACTTCTTCATCACTTGTCCCGCAAGTCAATTTTCCATAATATGTCCCCTTATATGCAGCTCTGCAAGGGTACCTAATGCAGCGTAATGTAATTTCATGTAGTCCAGTAACGTGTGATAACATTTTCAGTATAAAGATCATATCTGATTCTGTAAAATGTGATGTTAACAGCGTGCGGCGTGAGACAAATAGACTGCGTGCCTGGCCTGGCTCTTGCTGTCAATCAAATAGAGCTGGTTCTTCTTATGGTGCATCACTATCTCTTCCAGGCTGGTGAAAACCTGATGGCGGACAGAAAAAA
>NW_017827424.1:0-301 GCF_001891065.2 Hippocampus comes
AAGTACTGGAAGCATATGTTCCAAAAGGAAGAGAATTGACCGTTGGGAATTGAATTCATACGATGAAGGACAAAATACTCCCACCTGTGAAACATTAAAATGTGGAAAACTTGCACTTCCCCAGGGTACTACGACCGCCAGGCGGTGCCTCCAGCTTCTCCTTCGGCACCGACGAAAACACCACGCCGCAGCGCAAGAACAAGATGGCTTCCAGCATCTTCGCAGAACCCGAGGACCCCCATGCTCATCGGAGGAACAACCCACCCAGTCAGTTCCTTTTTTTTTTTTTTTTTTTTTTTCA
>NW_017827425.1:0-301 GCF_001891065.2 Hippocampus comes
CCCCACTACTAGGGCCTTGTATCTGGAGCCTAGCCAATTCCTGACACGAAGCACTCCTGTGTGCTGATACTGGAGACACCTCTCCACCTGCCCCGTGAAGGACTCAGACCACACCTGTTTAGACTATTCCGCTTCTGCTCCTTGCTCGTGGACACTCCTCCTCTCCTTAAGGTTCGTCAGTTCCGAGTCCAGAACTGCACCTTGGATAGTTCGGATCTTACTGCCTCGACGAAGAGACAGAGAATACTGCGTATGTTCCGCTGTTCGTTGCACTCGAATGTGTTCATAGTCGAGAGGGAAC
>NW_017827426.1:0-301 GCF_001891065.2 Hippocampus comes
CCCTCGTGCCTTCACGGCGCCGCCGACAAAGTCCCCGCTTTGACGTTGACTTCCTTCCTCTCTATTTGCTCGCCATTTAGAAAGTAGACGTAGTTGCAATCAATGGGCCCCGCTCGCTTATGATTCACTCATTTGGAACGTTGTTTTACATGACAGTTTCAATTCCAAAGTAAAATGAGTCTGTTTCTGTTTGGTTTTCCTCTGTCTTTAATTAACTTCGATGTCATGTTGGAATAGAAGAAAAGGGGTGAAAGGGTAAATGCATTTCGCCCTTCAACAATACTTGCCTGTTGAAGTCCGC
>NW_017827427.1:0-300 GCF_001891065.2 Hippocampus comes
CTCTTCCGATATGTCCCCTTTAATATTGTTTTCCTCTCTGTGAACGTTCGTCCTTTCTGTTCAAATTGTGAAGTTTTATAATGACTCACGGAGACTTTTTGATGTCTGTTTGTTTGTTTCAGGACATTGCCACTGGGAAATTAATTCCACTTTTAAAAAGTGCATCTGAAAGACAGAGTGCTGTTGTTCTCATGACTCAGGATAAAGTTGGAGGGCATAGGATGAGATGCGCTCAATATTTACAGAGACAGTACGGACTCCCTCAGCCTTCAAGTGTGTGTGTGTGTGTGTGTGTGTGTG
>NW_017827429.1:0-301 GCF_001891065.2 Hippocampus comes
CTCCCATCTCCCCCAAGGTCTCCTGTTCCCATTCTTTCATGCGTCTCACTCATAAACATGTTTGAGCTGCATTCCCATACCTGAAGAGATGTCATAGATCGCCCACATCCTTGTGGGAAGAAAAAAAACTTTCCCATTAGGCCTGCTCCATCGTGTGAGCCCAAGGCGAAGGCATCATCTCCGCTTCCCGCTACAAGAAGTGGCGGCATCTTGGCTGAAGTTTCCATGAATGCACATCACAATCTACTGTATAGCCATTTAGGGGGCAACACGTATACATGCCAAACACATCACGCCCCCC
>NW_017827430.1:0-301 GCF_001891065.2 Hippocampus comes
GCTTAAATGAATCCTTAAGTTGCCACACAAATCAAAACAAAGCGCAAGAAATTCTGCTTAGCTTCATGCTAACTCACAATCCCCCCCAAAAAAACACCATAGATGGGCTCATATTTCAGCTCAAACGGTACTGTGACACAGACAGACAATACTCATCGGCATATATTCTTTCTCCTCTGCAAAAAACGTCCCTGTCCATGTAAAGCTGCATGTCTGTATTATATTCCCCCCGCTATTTAATCACGCTATTGTTTCTGTATTAATTACAATCTTCGAGAGTGCTATTGTACTTCCCCAAAAA
>NW_017827432.1:0-301 GCF_001891065.2 Hippocampus comes
TACCTAAAAGGCTTGTTACTGTTTTCCATCTACAAACAGGGCAGAATATGCTAAAGGAGAATGCGCTATTTTCTAGGCCTCCTCCCATTTTTTTGGCCTAAACACTTTAACTAATCCCCTTTTTATTCACTTTTCATTTTTTAAAGCCTTGAGCATAGGCTTGAAGACGATTTTTGAATAAAAAAGGAATCCAAAAAACTAAGAATCTAACACACTAAGGAAATATTCGACCTGTTTCCAACCTCAAAAATGGAACCTTCCAAAAAAACTAAATGGCTTGGAACTCTTCTGGCTTCGTTAC
>NW_017827435.1:0-301 GCF_001891065.2 Hippocampus comes
TCGGTAGATTTGGTTAAAGGAAAAAAAATTGTATTCAAGGGTAAAATAAAAACAGAGAAGGTTAAAGATGGTTTCGCAGCACTTTGGTGGAGAGTTGGAGGAAAAGAAGGTTTAATTGCTCAAGATAACATGCAAGATAGAAGTATTAAGGAAACCCAGGATTGGACTCCAGTAAAGATTGAAATGGACATAAGCCCTGAGGCTACTGATATTAACTTTGGCGGAATATTAGTAGGAGAAGGGATTGCTTGGTTTGATGAGCTAGAAATATTCATAGAAGGCGAAAAATTTAAAGAACAAC
>NW_017827436.1:0-301 GCF_001891065.2 Hippocampus comes
TGAATACCTCTCTCGCTTTGTTCATTTATTTATTGATATGTCTATTTGACAGCATTAAAGTTCAGGACAAAAGCAGACTTTTAGAGCTGGAAAAACTGGTGCAGGTCTTCAGTGTCCACATGTCCTTGCCGCCAGGGTGCTGCCATAGATGTCTCGTTCCCTGATGTTTGTGTTGTCTGTTTCCTGCTTCCCTTCAGTTTATGGAGCACGTCGTGGCCGTGACCCAGGACTGCCCTCAGGTGTTGGAATACCTGAAGATGAACCACGCCAAAGCCCGTACAGACTACCTGTCGTCAGTGGA
>NW_017827437.1:0-301 GCF_001891065.2 Hippocampus comes
GCCCTGGGCCTGGCCGGGCTGGATGAAGACCGGCATCTGCACGGTCACGCCATCGACGGCCACGTCGATCAGGTCGCCGTACTTCAGGCCCTTCGCTTCCGCGTCCGGCACGCTCAGGCTCACCGGGTTGTCCCAGGTCACTTTCGTGTGCGTGTCGGGCACTTCCTGCAGCCAGGCGCTGTTAGCAAACCGCCCGTCGTACACCGCGCCGCGGGTGAAGACGATTTCCAGGTCCGAAGCGTCAGCGAACGAAGGCACCACGGTCTGCGCCTCGGCCGCCACCGCGGCAAACGCGGACCCC
>NW_017827438.1:0-302 GCF_001891065.2 Hippocampus comes
TTTTTTTTTTTGCACGCCGCCACCAAAATGGACGAGGCACCCACGGACCCGCCAGGAGCCCCTTTTTAATTGTCGTGTTTTGTAAATTGCAAACTTGATGGACGCGAAGCCCACCGCCCCCCACCAGCACCGCCGCGGATTCTAACACCTCGCCCGGATTTGGATTTGACAACACCATGAACTTTATTGACAGTTTGACACTATTATTTCTGACGCTGTCGGCTGTCAAGGTGAGTCCACCGTGGGTCAAAAAAAAAAAAAAAAAGGAAACGCGTCACACGACCTTGCCGGGTCATTGCTGG
>NW_017827439.1:0-302 GCF_001891065.2 Hippocampus comes
AAAAAAAAAAGAAAAAAGTTCCATGTCTGAAAGTATTTGGAGAGAAACAGAAACTTGCCAATGACAATACAGTACTCAGGTGTTCGGAAAATGAGGCTTCGTGAAGCACTTGTGATATTTTTTAATCCTCCGGATGGTGCACTTGGTTTAAAGATAAAGGCCAAACAAATTTGCACTACATCTTTAAACTAAGAGTGCCATCTTGCAGAGTCAAAAAGTGCTTCATGAAGCTTCATTTATTGAAACCCACCCCTAACCCAAATTCACACTACGCATGACTAATCCAACCCTTACTTGCACAA
>NW_017827440.1:0-302 GCF_001891065.2 Hippocampus comes
AAAACATTGAGCAAATCTGATATTGTTTATTGCTAGACTGTGTTTATTGGAGGGAAAAAAATGCATGGGAGAGCACCTTGGAAAAAAAATGCCATTTTAAATCGACATCACAATATTGAGGGCGGGGGGGGGGAAAAAATCGCAATGAGGTTACTTTTGAAAATCGTTCTGGCCAATTTGAAATTTGACAATGGACGTCACAACTCCATCCTTGCATTTGTTTCGTGCTTAATAATGCTGCGCAGTTGTGTCTTCATTTTGTGTCTGCCGCCACGGCGGACCGAATCTGAATTTCAAATGTC
>NW_017827441.1:0-302 GCF_001891065.2 Hippocampus comes
TTGCCTCAATTAATCCGGAATCACCAAAGTAGGAACCAGCACCAGGGTTTAAAAATGACTCAGTGGAACACAGGAACTGGATAAAGGAATTGGACCACCAACAAACTCCAAATTGAAAATTGAGATAACAAAATAAATCCCAAATTTTCAGGTAGAATCTCCAAAGTTGGAAATTGAGATAACAAAATAAATCTCAGATTTCCCGTAGAATTTTGAACCTCCAATAAATGTAGAAACAATCTTGACCTCCAATCAGTACCGCCTATCCTTCAAAGTGCCCTCTGTAGGTGCCACTTCAAGAC
>NW_017827442.1:0-301 GCF_001891065.2 Hippocampus comes
CCTTACTATACATGGTCGTTTTTTTCGCCCGAAAAACGCCTTACTGTACATCGTCTTTTTTTCGGCTAAAAACGCCTGACAATACATGGGCCTTTTTTTGGGCTAAAAACGCCTCACACGATGGGGGCGGGTCCCTTGCCCTCTGCAAACTGAGGAGAGCAAGACACTGAGGAGATGCAGACATTCTCTTGAGGCACTATTGAGAGCATCTTGACCAGCTGCATCACTATGTGGTATGGTGCTTACTGCGCATTTCTGCCGAAAGCGTCTGCAGCGCATTGTGAGAGCAGCTGAGAAGATC
>NW_017827443.1:0-302 GCF_001891065.2 Hippocampus comes
ATGATGCAAGTCAGTCAGGCCTGGCAGGGTGCAAAATGTTTTGTTTTGTTAAAATTTGTGATTAATATACTCTCTGCTCCAGCAAACCATCAGGGAGTGCAACAACAAAAGCACAATAGAAAATGAATCGCCTCATCTTTGCTCATAACATTTGGATACCCCAGAGACTCACACCAAATAAATGAACCAGCAAATAAGTAAATGATCCACATGTATGCATGAAAATGGACAAAAAGGGCAAAGGTACAATTGCAAAGAGCAGATTGCTCGTCATGTATTGCGTATTATTTGTGTCGCCTCTC
>NW_017827444.1:0-302 GCF_001891065.2 Hippocampus comes
AAATTAAATGGTTGTGGAAGAAATTTCTTCACGAGAAAATGTAAGTAGAGAGCAGTTTTCAACCCGATGTGATGGAACTTTGAGAACAATATAAGCATTTTTATTTCTTACACCTATATATACACTCAACCTCAGGGAAATTAACACCCTAAAAAAACGGTACTAAATAATCTCCCCCGCTTTTTTTTCTTTCTGTCTTCTCTCTAATTAACAAATTCATAGATGCCATTGCCCTAATTGTATCTTACATTGAGCGTTTTTGGCCCACATTGTAATGATGGTGGCAGAGTAACAACCCCCCC
>NW_017827445.1:0-302 GCF_001891065.2 Hippocampus comes
GTTATTTTATTGAACACATTGTGATGCACGAAGGCGAGGGCTTCTACCTGAGTGACAACTTGCCCGGAGGCCGAGGGCTCGGTGACCTGGATGTGCTGCACCTGGATGGAGTGCTGGCTGTAGCCGTGCGGGTCGTGCAGTTGGCCCACGTCCACTGTCTGCTGCTGCGAGTGCGCGGAAGAAGCCTGGGAAAAAAACACAAACATGAGGAGCATGAGGTCCTTTCGCTCGCTTCTAAATGATTTAAAGCAGGGATACTGTATCAAAAAAATGTCATGGCTTGTATACAAATAGTTGGGCTT
>NW_017827446.1:0-302 GCF_001891065.2 Hippocampus comes
AGTTGGATCGGATCAAGTTCAGATCGCTTTCTCACCACAAAGGAGCCCCACCAACTTTGTTTAGAATAGCAGCAGAGTTTTGTTGGAGGAAGGAAATGAACTCAAGTTTGATCAAAACAGACCTAAGTGAACTCCAGAGAATGGAAGACAAATATCGGGTCGATCACAAACCCTGACCGATTCGTGATTGGCTCAAAAGACACCAGCCCACCTTTGGGTGTATTCCCAAACCTTTATGACAGTACGGAGCAGGTTCAAAACAGACGATACACTAAATTGATTCTCACACATCATTGGGTGAT
>NW_017827447.1:0-302 GCF_001891065.2 Hippocampus comes
CTTGGTTTCGAGTTCTTGTTTTGAATCAAAAATAAAGGGCCTATTATACATCATTCCAATGATATTTGTTGTAATAAACGAATAAAATCAAAACAACTAGTTACAGCCCCCCCCCAATAAAAAACCAAATAACCACTTGCGATGATTACCACGAGCGCAGCCAACCTCCAGAAAGTAATTTCTCGACCAATTTGTGGAACTTTTCCGTGTTTTCACAATTTTGTCAAGAACACGACCATGGGAATGTCGTTGCGTGATATCACAGGATGGAAACATTCAACGTACTGTCACAACACAATCAT
>NW_017827448.1:0-302 GCF_001891065.2 Hippocampus comes
CACAGTTGCTCGACCGCTACTTCAAATATGTACGCCGAGTCGACAGAAAAAGTAGCTGGCGCCCTTTGCGGGAAGGTTTTCCAGCCAAATAAATGATCGGGGGAAACGAACGAGGGCAGAAATAACCGATCGGCTGGTTAACCCGAGCAAAGCCGAACCCGAGGCCAGAAACGCAAGCGAGTGAAGCGTCAAACAAGTTTTCTTATCTGATCACCCGACGCATTACCCAAATATTTCCAAAAGATATGGCGGTGTGCGATGAGGAAGTCATTCATCATGCTTGAGTGATGAGTGAGTGAGTG
>NW_017827449.1:0-302 GCF_001891065.2 Hippocampus comes
ACACCCGAGAGTTTTGCGCCGGCCTTAAAACTGAGCTTTGAATTGTCATTGTCAACAGTCTCAAGGGTAAGCTCCATATCTGCATGGGCATTACCGATTTTGCTGTTCTGTTTCATTTCAATGCCAAAGGACTCGGGTTCGTTTTTATTGACAAGTGCCAATTCTCCCACAAAAGAGCCTTTGACCGGGCCTAGTTTTAGATCCGTAGTGGTTTTAAAGTGGTCATCGCTTAGGGTCTCTAGCTCACTTTTGCCACCTGGGATTATTTTTGCCAACACCTGGGGATCCATGAGATGGTTCCA
>NW_017827450.1:0-302 GCF_001891065.2 Hippocampus comes
GATCTTGATGACAAATTCAGTCGTCTGAATCAAAATTACACCTTCGTGTATGTGTAGGATTGATTGCAGGAGAGTGGACGACATTCGTGTTTCACTTTTATGGATAAGACTGTTATTGACAAAGCATCTCACTTTCGCACAGAAAGTGTGAAACCCACAAACCCTTGGGTCTACTTTATTTTTCCGTTTCGTTACGGGCTTTAATGGCTGTTGCTCATACGCCATACGTGTGTCGGTGCGTGTGGAGGCGCGCGTGTGCGGTAACGGGTCGATCACGGGACGTTGGTTGATCGAAAAGTAGA
>NW_017827451.1:0-302 GCF_001891065.2 Hippocampus comes
ACGCCCGCATCGTCTTCAGGTTGTACTGCAGCAACTCACGAAGCTTCACCCGCTGCTTTTGATTGTGGTTCTCCCGACGCTTGAGCAAACACCAACGACTGTGCTTGAGAATCGGCTCGTAGCCATCGGCCTTGAGCTGCCGCGTTTCTCCGGCTCGAACCTTGTCCACCTTCTTGTTCATCGTCTGCGTGATGTGAAAGCGATCCAGCACATGCACCGCATGACCGGCCCGGTTGGCGATGACTTTCAGATAAGCCTTCCACATGTCGCTACAAATAAACCGCAAGTGGTTCTTCACCGTG
>NW_017827452.1:0-302 GCF_001891065.2 Hippocampus comes
ATCATTGTTAATGTATGTACCTCCAATGTACTTGTGTTATGTCGTATACACCTCCAAATTACCAAATTTTCACCACGTCTCATGTTCTGATGTTCCATAATTCATGTCATAATTAATATTGTAACTTCCCATATTTCATTGTCTAATGTGCCACACTAACATAATAATGAATTCCAATGCACAGAATGCGCCATATTTATATCACATTTAATGTTTCATAAACCTAATATATCAAATGTACACATTTCAAATGATACAAATACGGTACATAGATATTATATGTAAATGTGCAAATATTAAAA
>NW_017827454.1:0-302 GCF_001891065.2 Hippocampus comes
ATTATGGCGATGAAAGTCGAATTTCTGAACAAGGTTATGTACCCTATGCTTGGCAATTTGATGATGAACAAGTAGCGATTGAAGTATGCAGAGGCAAAGCTATTAATTGCTTCGGATTACTTTCAAGAACAAATCAGTTCATTTACAAAATGACATCAAAAAAAATTAATGCTGATTTTGTGATCGAAATATTGGATGCCTTGTCTTTGTCTATTTCCAAATTCACTTTTGTGGTTTTGGATAATGCAAGAATCCATACTGCCCGTAAAGTCAAACAACTTTTGGAGATCTGGCAACAAAGG
>NW_017827455.1:0-302 GCF_001891065.2 Hippocampus comes
ATTTTGGCTATATTCTATAATATGACTGAATTAGCTATGCTTCTCCATTTTTCCCAGGCGTGTTCGCCTGCAAAGGCATAGAATGCAAATGCTTTTAATCGTTCACGGTTATGTTTTATACGTTCTAGTATCATAAACCAATTCATATAATTTTGCAAATACTTTGTTGCCACACCATTAAAAGGTTTCATCCATTCCCTAAGGCGTTTGGCAGTGTTATTAACATTCTGCACGTGGTACACCTTGTTTTTTACACGTTGCCCTTTAGATACAATGAACTTCTGGTGGTCCAATGATATACT
>NW_017827458.1:0-302 GCF_001891065.2 Hippocampus comes
AGCGTACCACGATCAAACGCGAGTTCTCGCTCTCGCCGGAGGCGGACGATGCGCTCGATGTGCTGGTCCGCGCGTTCCGCCGTGGGACTGACCTTCCCCTGAAATCTTGATCCAGAAGTTGTGAGAGAATCCCCCGGCCTTTGGCCGGAAAGGATTCTTTGATGAAGAAGCGTCACAGTTCAGAGCAGATCGTTGCGAAGTTGCGTCAGGCGGACCTGGAGCTGGGCAAAGGGCTGAAGGTGCCGGAGGTTTGTCGTGGCCTGGGTATCAGCGAGCAGACGTACTACCGGTGGCGTACGAAG
>NW_017827459.1:0-302 GCF_001891065.2 Hippocampus comes
AAGGATCCAAATACACAACGCACAGCACCTGTACGTACACGTCAACCATTTTGAAGATGTTGACGAATTAGACACAAAGAACAATTGATGGCGCCCAGATGGTGCACATGATCCCGTGGCGGCCTACGGTATGCTAACGGGAAGTGACGCTGCTTCACAGAACGAGGTTGCTAGTTCCACTCACAGACAACACAAAATGGCGGTTGTTGATAGTTTGCGCGATTACGCATTTTTATGCTTCACAAAACATTTATGTTTGAATTTTGAGAGGCTTGGAACGGATTAGGGCATTTACATGGAAA
>NW_017827460.1:0-302 GCF_001891065.2 Hippocampus comes
AGCGGATCACAGCTGAATTTGAGTCAGAGGCAAGACAAACCCTGGATTGATCACCAGACAATCACCGAGATCAAACGACTTTGAATAAAAATTAATTAACATTCAAGAAAATAGGATTATATGTTAGTATTTTTTAGTATAATATCGATACACTATGTAAGAAAAAATGGAAAATATTTTTTCACTTGTAATAAAACAGAATTGTAACTTTTAAGCATTGCGCATAATGAGAAGTACATTGTGATTTGTCCAGTCATCTATTAGAGTGGGAGCAAGAAACAAGTATAATGTATTTCTAATTC
>NW_017827462.1:0-302 GCF_001891065.2 Hippocampus comes
TTCAGGATGGCCATTAATATTAAAATTAGTGAGTTCAGGGATTCTGTGCATGAGGATAATTAAGTCTTTCTAGCAACAGCTGAATAAATGTGCCGTGGGTCTTGATTTAGTCAATTTAAAGCTCAAGGTCTACAACAGTCTGTAACAGTACAAAGCATTCAAACGAGTTGATTGGACCCTTCCATTGAAATAAGAGAAACCCACAAAGGTCACCAATAAATAAATAAATAAAATGGATGAGCGGAATTTGCCAATGAATACTGAAATATGAAAAATGCCAATTGGTAATGAACCCCCCCCCC
>NW_017827463.1:0-302 GCF_001891065.2 Hippocampus comes
AAAATCTGACAAAAGAAACCAAACCATAATCCACCACGGTAGCATAGATTAAAAAAAAAAGTTAATTTGAACCACCCTAATGATTGATTGCTGGTTTGTTCTGTTGGCTCAGTAGTAATTAGTAGCGGCAAAATGCTAATGCGACATGCTGGTGCAATACAGACTCTAATCGCATTTTCGTGCTTTTCACATAATCACTTGGGTGGTAGTACTTCAAATTGTTTGTTTGTCGTGTTGCCAGTTTTGAGGGCTGACATACAGTACCTTGCACAATAACTTCATTATCTCCTTGTCACTTTGTG
>NW_017827464.1:0-302 GCF_001891065.2 Hippocampus comes
CCCAAAGACTTTTAAAATCAAGTGATCAGTAATACTTTCTGTTACATTTTCAATCACGTAATCAGTCAAACAAGCAAGTGACTTTGTCAGTGAGCTGCAATTGGCCGGCAACCCCTTGGGGGATGGGGGGGGGGCACCCTGCGTAATGCCCCCAAGACATTGGGGTGGTTGGGGGGAATAGGCTCCAGCGAGCCCACGACCCTCGTGATGATACGCAGTTTGGAGAATGGATGGGCGGAGTTACTTTTTCAAGGCAAATATGCCAACGCTGTTAATGGCGACACCGGGGATCATTTGGACTT
>NW_017827465.1:0-302 GCF_001891065.2 Hippocampus comes
GGAACTTACTGTTCAAGTTTGTAAGATGCGTTTCTCTCCTTGATTGCCATCGTGCCTTTTTCTAAAATTGCTTTCTTTGGGTGTTTGACCGGTGAGCTGCTTTGACGGTGATGGGTCACTTTTGCATGTGCTTGACAGCCCGTAAATGTGTTTTTAAGTTGAACACATTTTTTTTCCAACACTGATACATGTTATTCTTTATCCCAGAGTAGGAAAACAAATTGTTTTAATTCTACTTCAGTGTGTTTGTTTTACAAATACTTCTGAAGATACAGTACACGTAAATTGCCGCTTCCAGTTGA
>NW_017827466.1:0-302 GCF_001891065.2 Hippocampus comes
CCCCTCACAAGGACACGGCAGTGAATAATATCAGAGGCCTGCCAGAATCATACAGCAGACCGTTTGTATCACCCCGTGCTACCAAATGAATGAAATTGATGTGCTCGCATAATATATTGCCCCGCTATTGGCATGTGAATAATGTGCTGTTTGGGTAATATAAATGACTTGCATTTCCCGCTCGGTGCACCATTGGGGCCCGCCATTGAATAATTGCCGCTTGGCGTCCAGGGACGGGATGCGGTGACGCGCGTCTCTGTGATAATGGCAGTCGGCTTATGGATGTTGCCTTGACATGATGA
>NW_017827467.1:0-302 GCF_001891065.2 Hippocampus comes
TGATGCTTGCACACCCTTCCAGCTCAGTTATTTGAGGTGTGCATTGCGCGCCACGCAAATACATTTCTTATTGTGCAGTCTCCGTCCGTGTTCGGCAGGGAACGTAACGCCGGCGACCGACCTTTGCCGCCCGCCAGGCCCCTGCCGAGCTACCGCGCTTTGGCTCCGGTGGCGGGGAGGAGCGGCGTGCCTCATACTTTGTTGTTTGTGCTTTTGTTTGCGGGGAAAATGTAGCGCTAGTGTAATTCTCTTTATTTTATGGTAGTTTTAACTCTTTCATGCACCCTGTAACCTGATGACAT
>NW_017827468.1:0-302 GCF_001891065.2 Hippocampus comes
CCCTGGCCCTTGACTTGAACGAAAGACAAAAACAACAAATGATGGCCTTGAATATAGAAAATGCGGAATTCCGCAAGGCCAAAATGGAAGAACAAAAAGCACAACATGGGCGTGGTGAATTAAAAAGGCCAACTGCCGATGAGTTTTTTGCCTTGGTAAATGAACGATTGGACCGCAAATTGGCCCATCAAGAGAAAATGAAACAAATTTTGGATGTGGAGCAATACAAGCAATGGAAAAATTTGACCCATGAAAAGCATATAAACAGCAAAGAAAGATTGGCGAGAAATCGCAAAGGATAG
>NW_017827469.1:0-302 GCF_001891065.2 Hippocampus comes
CGTGGCAAATTGATATTCAAATATTCCAGAGACCTTGAAGTCTGTTGCGGCTCAGAAGGAAATTTACTTTTTCGGTTGCCAATGATTGGATTGCCTGAATTTTAAATAGAAAAATTTATACAAGGTGAATTTCTTCAATTCAAAAATATTTTCAAACAAAGAAGGATTTTTAAGATATTTTAAAAACACCTCTTGGTTAATGGGTGAAAAGATTTTTCGCCTGGTCTTAGCATTGACCATTGGGGTTTTGGTAACCCGCTACTTGGGGCCTAAAGATTTCGGGGTATTAAGTTATGCACAAA
>NW_017827470.1:0-302 GCF_001891065.2 Hippocampus comes
CTCCACCTTCTCGCTGTCAAAGACAAAGACGGCGTTGGCCCCGTACAGGATGCCCGTGACCAAATGGGTGGCCCTGCCCTTCTCGATGATTTGCTTTTGCTGGCTGGTCAGTGGCCCGAGAGCGGGAAGAGACAGCTGCTTGAAGGTGGTGGTGGCTTTGTACTGGAAGGTCACCCTGCTCTGGTTCTTGAATTTCTTCTGGTCGTTCAGGTACTTGGCGGACCCGCCGACTTCAACCAAGCCGCCCATGAAACTCATGTTCAGAGAGGCTTCCACGTCCAACAGGGAAGACCTGGATTCCA
>NW_017827471.1:0-302 GCF_001891065.2 Hippocampus comes
TGAAATCAACGTGACATTTCAAGTATTTAAAAAAAAAAATCACGATGAATCTTTTGTCAATTCACTCCAAATACTGTATTGTATTATAGTTTTCTCTCATGATTACTCTACAATAAAATTGCATTGAAGTGACCTCATCGTGTATTCGATTTCCTCTTTGTAGCCCTCGCTGTACCGCCATGGAACAATTGATGTAAAAACATGTGTAAACACCAGCAATTCCAGCTAAGACTTCTGATCTTTTTAACTACTAATAGCTTTTAACTGCAGGGGGAATGACCCCACCCCCCCCAAACACACAC
>NW_017827473.1:0-302 GCF_001891065.2 Hippocampus comes
CTCCCTCACGACGCGGCCATGGTCGACGTTGAGAGTCACTACCGTCCGCCTTCGCCCCTGGAGGACTCCATGCTGGGAAGCCCGCTGTGCGCCGATGACGACTTCATTGGCGGCATGGAGGAGCTCCACGACATCTCGCAGTCCATCGACAGCAGTACCCTCAGCTCCTACGACGCCCCCGAGTACCACTCGTCCAGCAACGGCTCAGACGGCTCCACCGTCTTTGGTGAGGAATGTATTCATGGTCCATCCACTCTATTTCTTATACGCATGCGGCTCTTGAGCCGCGGGTTGCCGACCCC
>NW_017827475.1:0-302 GCF_001891065.2 Hippocampus comes
CCCCCTTCTCCTCATCCATGCCTTCTCTCCGAGACAGCCCCCCCGCCGCCACCCCATATCCAGCCCACCCCCTTCGTTCTCCCCTGGGGCCAGGAGGGAAGGCATTCCTGAGCACAGTCCACTTGAGAGCTGTGGAACAGAGCCACTCAGTCTTATTGTTTTGATCTGCGCCACTTGGCTGTCATTCGTGTCATTCCTATATAGCATTACCTTCCCATAAAAAAGCAATATGACTTCTATTATTTCCGCAAATCAAAGGCACGAGTCTGAGATGAGCATTTTACGGCTTCGGGAACAGTTCA
>NW_017827476.1:0-302 GCF_001891065.2 Hippocampus comes
TCGCTCGTCTCCTCCCCGGCGGCTTGCCTGCCAGATCCTCCCTTGAGTTCACGAAGAGCTTCTCCCATGTGAAATGCTTCATTCGTCTGCCTGACGACTTCGTCCATCGACTCCGAACCATTCTCCAACGTATTGTCGGCTGCACTTTTTCCTACGGCCTCGCCCTCAAAATTATTTTTGTCTTTGACAGCATCAGGTTCCGTCTCCTCCTCTGAACTACTGATGACTATTTGCAACTTGGTGGCAGAGCTGATGCTTGGAGGCCTGCGCTTCACTCCATCCTCTTCCTCCTTCTCCTCCTC
>NW_017827478.1:0-302 GCF_001891065.2 Hippocampus comes
TGAGCATTTCTGGCAGCAGGTTTCCACATATAGTCACTGCGTTTCGCACGATCATCTGAACCGGTGTGGACCCGCACTCAAAATCAGGATCGAGTTAGTATGTCTCATGCCAACATTGAGCCAAGAGGGTAAACTGGAACTAAAACCGTGAGTCAACACACTCATGCAAATGCCAAGCTAATATTTAGCTTCCTTGCTTTTTATTTGTCATGTATATTTTTTCTCTCGAAAGAAAAACAACACGAGGTTAGCCCATCAATCAGTGTTGAATGGCTTTAAGTACCTGTCGCCTTACTGTATTT
>NW_017827479.1:0-302 GCF_001891065.2 Hippocampus comes
TTTAGGAGCTGTAGCAACCTAGCTGGGTGCTAACTACTAACCAACATTGACTGCTTTTTAATGTTAACACCCAGCTAGGTTGCTGGGTTAAATTAAGGCCATGAATGGCATTAAAAAGTAGTCAATGTCGGTTAGCAATTAGCACCCAGGAACCTAGCTGGGTGCTAGCTGCCAACTGACATTGACTGCTTTTTAATGTTAGCACCTAGCAACCTAGCTGGGCTGGCTAACATTAAAAAGCAGTCAATGTCGGTTAGCAGCTAGCATCCAGCTAGGTTGCTGGGTGCTAATTGCTAACCGAC
>NW_017827480.1:0-302 GCF_001891065.2 Hippocampus comes
AAAAAAAAAAATAATAAAAAAGAGTAAAAGCAACAAACTCAACCAACAAGAAGAATCCAGTTGAAATAGATGAAATTAAAACAGAGTGCCACCCTTATTTTCAAGCCAAATCCAAATATGGGGGAAAAGAAAAAACTTAGCAAAACAAAAATAAATGAATGTGAATGTTATTGTCTTATGAAATGTATGCAAATTTTAAAAATGAATAGAAATCTGCTTAATAACTTGACTAACATTGTTCATACTCCCGTGTATACACTCTGACAATAAACGTGCCACTCTAGTACAGGGGGAAAAAAAAA
>NW_017827481.1:0-302 GCF_001891065.2 Hippocampus comes
AAAAAAAAACAAAACAAAATGATACCCTCAGAAGTTGCCACCTGTTGTTTCTTAGATGAGGTTTGTGCAAGATGGGCTGTTTCCACCGTCACAGTCAAGACTACTCAACTAATCTGTCTTCGGGGCAACGGTTTCGCCGTCATTTGTGAATTTTATGGCCAATACTCGTGGCATAGAAGTGCCACCTGTTGAATATTATGGGGGGTGGGGGGGTCGAAATGTTGGGATCACATCAGATGGGGTTGAATCGACTCAGACTTTTCCTGTACGCTTCCACACTCGTCTTCTTAAACGGTCTCCCC
>NW_017827482.1:0-302 GCF_001891065.2 Hippocampus comes
TCTTTCTGCTACGGCTACCCGAAGGAGACAAACTTAGCAAAGGTTGTTGCTAGTGAATACCAGAAGTCATTTGAGGTCACATTTTGCTTCCATCTCTCCTGACGAAATTGGTGGGAAACTTGGGAGGTCTGGTCTCTCTCTGAGGCGCTGCCAGCCTAGGGCGTTGCATTCTCTTAGTTCTTTTACACACTGTACCCTTAAATATTGTCTTTGGACATGCGGAAGTATGTTGCAGTCAAAACCTTAATGACTGTAATGCTGCAGTAGCCACCAGAAAAGTGCATTATGTACTTCACACCTAC
>NW_017827483.1:0-303 GCF_001891065.2 Hippocampus comes
CTGTAGTCGTGCGACGCATCAAATTGATTACCGTCTGTAAGCTGTCAAACAGGTGGCCGGAGCAGGCGCGAGCGACATGACAGAAGAAGCGACGTTCGATGGGGTTGTACTTGCTGCAGTAGCTCGGAAAATGGGCGACGCGGATCGGCAGGCCAATCGAACTGCTCAGCTGTTCCAGATAGTACTTGAAAAGATAGCTGTTCGCAGCGTTGCTTCCGCCACAGTCGCACAGCAAAAGCAAGCTCGTCGCGTCAGGGTAACACTGCTTTCCGATTCGGTTCCAGTACCACCGAAGGCTATCGA
>NW_017827486.1:0-303 GCF_001891065.2 Hippocampus comes
CGCCAAGTATTTTGAACACTTAGGTCATTTCCGGTTTGTCGTTGGTGTGCATGGAGCCTCATACGTCATCACAGCACATGATCAGGGAGATTTGATCCGGGCTTTTGATGCACTGTTCCGAGTAGTCTGTCTCACTCGGCTGACACGGACGGGCTCCAGTGTCTTGGTTTCAAATGTCACATCTCGAAAAGAAAGTCAGCATAATAAGGTGTCGGTGACATTGGGTGTCCAAGCTCTCATTTTAATATATGCAAGTTGTACTTGATTATAAGTCGCATGATCAGACAAACTATTAAAAAAAAA
>NW_017827487.1:0-303 GCF_001891065.2 Hippocampus comes
AATCCGTATTTAATTGATTCTTCGGTCTATGTAGGTCATGCCGAAGTGGATTTGGCCATGACCCGCCTTTTTGGGGGCTTTTCAGATGCTTTTTACAGAGCTTACCACAAAATTATACCCCCACATCATAACCAAAAAGAACTGACCGAAATTTATCAGCTCTATTATTTATTGGTACACCTGAATCTTTTTGGATTATCGTATCAAAGTGCTGTAATACGAATTTTAAAAACGCATTTTGGTTGAACACTGCTACCATCCGCCAAGGCGAATTGGCAGTCTCCTCAAGGAGACAATTGCATC
>NW_017827489.1:0-303 GCF_001891065.2 Hippocampus comes
ACCACCGGGCCACTAACAACAACTTATAAACA
This sequence comes from Hippocampus comes, assembly GCF_001891065.2. Lineage (NCBI taxonomy): Eukaryota > Metazoa > Chordata > Actinopteri > Syngnathiformes > Syngnathidae > Hippocampus > Hippocampus comes. The sequence goes on from NW_017827489.1 coordinate 33, forward strand.
ATTAAAAATGTGTTTTGTTGAAAAAATCACCCCCAAAAACACACAGAGGACACCAGTAAATTTTCAAACAGCATTTTAAACGAGTTTGACGTACCGCTTGCCACGACAAGGCTGAGATGTGGCCTGTGGCTGTTGTGTATATCTTGATTTACAAGTGTAATTCTTTCTGTAACCGAGCTCGGAGCTGCAGATGTGAGTTTCAGCCTACTGTGCTGTACTCTGTCGTGACTAAGTGCATTTTTATAGACACCCTGTATTCAAGGGTGTCAAA
>NW_017827490.1:0-303 GCF_001891065.2 Hippocampus comes
GTTCTTGTTCCGTTTCTTGTAGACCTGTGGCTCGTCCCCGGCAGCCGTGATGGCTTCGTCCAGACGCTGGGCCAGGACCGTCTGCCCGTTCGCCTCGGTCTGGGTCAGCCCGGCTTTGTCGAGGTAGCCGTCCATCGTGGCCTGCATTTCTAGGACTATCTCATCGCCTAGTGCGGAGTTCAGGTGTATGCAGGGACGGGTGTATTGTTTCAGCGTATGGTCAGCTACCCAAAGCTCATCGCTGGGGTTGCTCATCTTGGGCAGCAGGATCGTAAACAGCTCCCACTGGCGGAGAACGTCGTT
>NW_017827492.1:0-303 GCF_001891065.2 Hippocampus comes
GCAGCATCAGGGAACGGCGGAGCTTTCGAGAGAGAAGGGCAGACTCGTTAATTTTAATCATGTGACTTACAGAAAATATTTTATATTTATAAAGTATAGCTACCTGCTCTAAAAGGTTGATGGAGTCCTGCAGGACAGTTCTGAGCAGCTGCGCTTCCTCTCTGCTCCTGAAGGGTGGACCCTGCCTGGAAGTGTACTCGGGCGCGATGCTGTTTATGATACACAACGGCGTCATGACATGGAAAAGGGAGAGTGGATAGTGGCGGAAGAGCGAAGCAAACCTGGCCTCGGCCCTCTCCTTCA
>NW_017827493.1:0-303 GCF_001891065.2 Hippocampus comes
ATAAAAAGTCGATAAAAACCTACCGAATATCTTCGTCTCGGTTATTAATCTCCGTTAAGTTTGTTATTTGATTGTCCGATTTTTACTTAAGTAGTAAAAATTACCACTTCAATTAACAATTCGTCTTTAATAGAAAAAAATATTTTTTCCGGTTAATATCTTCGTTTAAACACAAATCGTTAATAAAATTAACCCTATGTTTTCATTAGCACAAAAACATTTGCCACGGTTCTATAATATAGGATGTGTCCTATATTATGAACCTATTGTGTTTTTTAACACTTTGTATTAAAGAAATCCTCG
>NW_017827494.1:0-303 GCF_001891065.2 Hippocampus comes
ATAGAAGATACAGAGATTCCAACACAATCCAATACCAAAATTGAAGTCCAATCTAAACGAATAGCAGAGGTATATCAAACAATGAATGAATCCAATGACTTAATAGCAGTTGTGGGTACCTTAAATGTGCCCTCATATAGTAAATCACTGTTGCCGATAACAGAGGAAACTGATTTAAAAGATGTTTCAAAACACCGCACGTTTGAGGTTGATTTAGATAAAGGAAAGGACTCCAGATACTTCCGTTTGGGAGCCTATAAAATGGGCGTGAACATCAAACAGCGTGATTATTTGATGCTTTCA
>NW_017827496.1:0-303 GCF_001891065.2 Hippocampus comes
ATTTGGAAGGAAACTTTACCCATATGGCCATCAGTGTCAAGAAAACCGAAAACGGTAGTCTTTATTACACCCAAATCTTTTTTAGGTAGGTCGTTTTGACCTTCTTCTATTCGTCGATCCACCCCTTTTTCATAATGGGTACAGACCAATGAGAATTTGGCTGGGTTGAAAGGCATTTTAACGCCAAAATTTTTCTTTGAATGTAGTTTTGCTTCAGAATTAAACCACTATGGACTTAAAGTCCATTGGTTTCTAAATCTGACTAAGGTCAGGTGTACCTGATTAGGGAGTTTCAGGAGCGCA
>NW_017827497.1:0-284 GCF_001891065.2 Hippocampus comes
AAAAAAAAAAAAAGCCCTGGTCTCTGACGTGACCCATTGAGTGCCTGCAGCCTTTTTGATTACATGTGAATCCCAGTCACAGGGAAACAGAGCGAGCAGTGACAAGATATGTTGTTGGACCATCACTCCTGTTTTCTGTCTTCACCCCCAACATAGAGCTGTGTTGCTGGTGACTCATCCTCACCATAAGGCGAGTTGCATTCTACAAAATCTACCATTTGATTACTCCAGACCCAAACAGATTTGCATTTGGGGCACACACACACACACACACACACACACAC
>NW_017827498.1:0-303 GCF_001891065.2 Hippocampus comes
AGCCAAGTCCCCTATTGAAATTTTTGTATAATTATTTTTTAAATATTTTTTGCCATAACGGAAATGAAAATAAATGGAATACTTTTCATTGGCTTTGGATTTTGAAACAAGTTATCCATCAATTTGTTGTTTATATGTAATGAGAGGAGATGACGAGTCAGTTATGGTTTCAAAGTCATAACAGCCTTCAGAGGAAAACCAGAACAACAAACAACACAAATGAGACTGACATCCCTGCGGTAAGCAGAGAATCCTACAATTGAATCAAGATGTAATTAAAATCTAACTTTCTTTTTTTTTTTT
>NW_017827499.1:0-303 GCF_001891065.2 Hippocampus comes
AATGATATGGCTGTACAGATCTGGCCCCCCGCCCCACCCCCGAGCCTTGAGTTTGACACCTGTGCTTTATACTGTCTGTACCCCATAATTGAGTATCAACCAGTCCCAGATGGAGTCTCTCTTTTGCAGATGGGACGATGTCTTGCTTGTCCAAAAAATATCCAAAGAGGTCTCCCCAAAAATATATTATGACCCACCCCCTCAGAAAAAAAATGCAAAGAGAGGAGGGTTAAATGATAACCGCGAGAACAGAATGGCTTTGCCTTGGCAGCATAACCATGGAAACTATTATGCATGATTGCA
>NW_017827500.1:0-303 GCF_001891065.2 Hippocampus comes
CCACAGGTCCAGTGGAACGCGTTTACCTCTCGGTGCCTCTGGTGGCCGTCAGGGGGAAGGAGACCAATCTGACGGCGGTGGTTTGGCCCAGTCACATCAGGACGTTGACCTTCTTCTGGTGGATCGCCAACAGCACCGAGGTGACAAGCTCCTCATCGTCCTCCTTCGGCAAATTCAATCAGGCGTGGCCCCTGTTTATCCGCGCCTCCTCCTCCTCCCTTTGGCGCCGGCGCGCCGTGAATCTTTTAAGAGGTCATGTTTGCAGGGGGCATGCATTATTCTCTTTCTTTATTCTTTCTTTTT
>NW_017827501.1:0-303 GCF_001891065.2 Hippocampus comes
GTGTGTGTGTGCGTATCTCTTCTAAAGGCACACACCTGGTTGCCGATAGAAGTCAGACATATAATATGTGTGACTTGCAACAACAAACCCACAGCTGTAATCTGCCTCTGGCATTTTGTCTCTTTCCAAAGTCAACTTCAGACGCTGTGAGAGCTCATCCACACCGCTGTGACATTTCGAATTCTTACCAGCACTTGTTTGCTCAGCCCCCTGAGTGTCCCACCTGCTCGAAGACCCCGGGATGCTCAAAACAGGCTCTTTGGTTTATTTTTCTGACAAGCAAGTACAGCCAGTCTCAAAGAC
>NW_017827507.1:0-303 GCF_001891065.2 Hippocampus comes
CCGGCAAACGAGTACGACCCGGATGAGACTTAGGTGTTTGACGCTCATAGCTGATCTTCTGGGTGGATTCCTCCTCCGCGTGAGGCTGTACCGGGGCATCCTCGTCCCACAAGGACATCTGCTGAGGACTAACAGCTGGTACGAATCGCTCGGATTTAGAACCAAAGATCAGCCGACGCAACTCATTTAATTCATGGCGCAAAGTCGCAATTTGGCTGTCTTTCTCAGCCATCGTCGCATCGTATTTCGCCTTGGAGATCATGGTGTGCATCACCGCAAAAATAAAAAAAATCGCTTGATTTA